>NC_061113.1:238406213-238437537 GCF_002878395.1 Capsicum annuum
GTTTATATAGAACACAGGAGGTGCTGCAGAAACGACTGTGAATACATTAGCAGAAGATGAGTCCTAGGTATATTGGAAATGTGTATTGTCTGCGTTTATTTCTTTTGCTTTAAAATCACTTTAACAAGAATTTTACATTTATTATACAAAACACAAATTATCCTTCACAAATGGATGAAAATAAATCAACAAAAGATCAGTTAAATGTAGCATTGTCTGCATTTGATTATTTTGCTACTTTGCAACATTATAACATTTTTATACATTTTTCTATAGAATAGTGAATGTGATGCTGAAAAGATTGTAGACACGTCAGAAGGTTATCAGGCAGAAATGAATGAAAATAAATCACCAAAAGATGATTCAAAGGTAGCATTCTCTGCTTTTATTTATTCTGCTAATGTTGCAACATTATAACATATTTATATATTATATACAGGATAACGAATGTGATGCTAAAAAGATTTTATATCCAGTAGAATTTAATATGAATAACTCAAAGTTGAATCAGCAAAATCAGTCTCTGATCCACATTCATGTAGCATTAACTGAAGAAAGAAAAGCTGAACAAAATTTTTCAGACTCGCAAGTCACTATTCCTGATGAGTTTTTACTGAGTCTTAATGCATATTTGAATTAAGAAAGAAGTATAATTGTATATCCATCAACAAACAAAGCTCCTAATGCATATTTGAATTAAGAAAGAAGTATAATTGTACATCCATCAACAAACAAAGCACAAGAAATGCTCATGCATGTATCAAGGATTAAGTGATCATCTAGATTCAAAGAGTCACCATTCACAATGAATTTTGGTTCAGCGTCTGGTAAGTACACTAACATGTTAAATATGATTAACAAATTTCTTTACTTGATATATTTTAAAAATAGTAATTTCTTGTTATTTTTTAATGGCTAAGAAATATGACATGTAATTTGTAAATATGCACCACTACATTAGTGACACTTCTTTGACATGATAAACTTTAGATATGTATTTGTTTAGATTACTACTAAGATTTGTATTTAATGTTATGTTGTTTTTGTTATTCATTAGATTTTGGTTATGACAAGTATGTTAATTGGATTAATTCTAAACAATTAAAATACATAATTTTTACGTTAGCTTGGAATTATGTTTATATTTTGTTGTTCGATAACTTCAATATGTATAACTGATGTACTCATAATATAGATATGCTATAGTTATGTATACATTTTTTATACTGTAATTTCCAGATGTATTATATAAATACATTTGTTTCATTATTATGTAATATCATTGCACAGAAGGGGAGTGCAAAATATTCAATCAGAAGTATACATTCGTATCTCATCCGATTAATGATATAGAAGACTCTAAGGTTATCAACAAGTTTCTGAAGTGGCTGTTTGTGGATATTCTTAAATTTCATGCAAAAAGATATATGTTTTAGCACCTAATTGTAATAATATTTACATATAAGTTTCTGTTAATGATGAATCATTATGTTTAATAACTGAGCAGAAGCAACAAGCAAGAACACTATAAGAAGGGCAAGTCCAAAATATCAGTAATCAATTTTGAAGTTTTTGCTGTGGAAAATAAGAATTGGTTCTACATTATAGGTACTCGTGGACAATCATGGTCTGATAAGGTAAGTGTTCTGCTAATAAGTGAAAAAATTTTATATTTGGAATGAAACTTTATTCATTGTTACATATGTGTATTCGCAAATACATATTTAATTATTTGTTATGATGAAGTTGAAAAATTATATTTGTATATACATATGCTTTTATTCTATATGCTCTGATATATGTATATCATATATACATATGTAGTGTTACCTGCTAGGACTTTTAATTTCATTATTTACTTTTAAGTATGTTTTTTTGTCATAATTCAACATATTGATGTATGCTTCTACTATCTGTGAAAGAAATCTAAGTATGATCTGAATACTTCATACAAGTACAACACTGTAGACTATAATTTCATGAATATTATAAACACTGTGCTAGCTGTGTATAGAATTGATGATGATTCTCTTAATGCTGGTAGAAAGGAATATCATCTGAATGAGTACATAAATGGATTTCGCATGCATGTTACAGTGCCTTGGCATACGGTTGATCATATTTTCATTCCTATCAACGTTAAGGCCAAACATCATTGGGTTTTTGCGGTTATATCTTTTAATGATAGATGCATTTATGTATATGATTCTTTGTCGTCTGCTGGTCATGATACTGGGGTACTTGCTGAAGTTGAAAAGTTAGCTGAGGTTATACCTATATGTCTCATTGCTTGTAAGTTTTACGAGAAGAAGGGTATTGATACTGCTAATCATCCAAATTACAAATCCTATGATAACGTGGATCTATTTGATGTTTATGTTGTGGAGGATTTGCCTCAAACAACCAAGTGACAGTTTGTAAGTATTCATATACATATCAATTGTATATATACATATATATTATTTTTATAGAACAGATTCTTATTTCCTTATATATGTATTTGCAGGGATTGTGGTTTATATATGGTGACATATGCCGAGTGTCTCACCTTTGGAGATCTTGTTTCACCTGTTGATTGTGATCCAGATCTGATTCATACGAGATATGCTTCAATTTTGTGGAATTATGATATGAAGAAAGAAGAAGAGAATGCACAAAGTGATGATGAAGCACCAATGAGACCTCCTCGTGAAATTGGTTTAACAAAAGACACTGAAATTCTTGAAATTTGATATTTCTTTTTATTTTGCTATAGTTTACATTATTTAACATTAGTTGGACAAACAAGTTGTTGAATATTTTTTATTTTCAATCAATAACTTTTAATGTTCAAAGATATACTATTGGTTATTGGTTGTTATGTTACAGTTTAATATTGGTTCTATATATATATTTGTGTTCTACATATATTTCTTATTTTCAATCAGTAACTTTTAATGTTCAAAGATATACTATTGGTTCTTGGTTGTTATGTTACAGTTTAATATAAGTTCTACATATATATTTGTGTTCTACATAATCATGTCTGTTTAATGTTCTACATATTTTTTCATTTCTTGTTAATGTGTAACTTTAATATTCTACATATATATTTAATTTTTCATATTTATTTAGGAATAATTCATATCATCAATCTTTTACATATATATTTATGAATAATAAGTAAGTTAACTTATTATTAGCTTTTATATATGTTCATACGTACTTAAAAGAGTATAATATGTATTTTTCAGATTTATGTTTAGCTTAAAGTATCTTACATATAATATCACCAAATTAACAATGACAACTACAATAATATAAAAAGTGTTTATCAGAATTGAAAATCACATATATTTTTCATAAATGAAAAAAATCATCAATTGTTTATTCACTTAATATGTCAATCAAGTTATCATTTGTTGTATTTCCTACATGAACGCCTATTGTGACCTTTTAATCCACATGAACTACAACAATTTTTGCTCTTCTTTCCAAACATATCTCGTCCGAATTTTCTACGGTCCTTCTTCGGAGGTCTTCTAGGGGGTCGCTTGTATTTCAGCGGTAAAACTACCTCATAAATAATTTTCTTCGGAATCACCCAGTCATCTTTGTGTGGTAGAGGATAAATTGGAAGATCATATGTTCTCAAAACGATTTTTGACTTGTATAGATCAGAGCAATATGGTCCCTTCTTGAAATTCTTGCTATCAAGAACTGCACAAGCATGAACAGACGGTATCTCATCCAATTGAAATGCATTGCAAGAACATTTTTTTTCCTTAAGACAAACAATAAAATGTTTCTCCTTGTCGTAGACTGTATAGATGTAATCTGATGCAGGTATAACCTGAAATTATTATAAAAAAAAAAACTAATTAGTAAAATAAAATTCATCTCAATGTATGTATATTGCAAGTCAGCAAAATATGTATTTCTTTCCTGCATATGTATTTGTTTTACAGAATATATTTTCCTTAATTTATTATTTGAAAAAGATATATAGTTCATATAAAAAATGAAAATACTATTATATATATAAAATGATTACAAAAAATTCATCATACCTTCATACGTGTATACTCCGCTTCATTCTGTTGAAGATTTTTTTGAAATTTACCAATAAGATCCGTAAAAGTATACAACGCCTCTGTCTATTTTCACAGTTCCATCTTTCAAACATCAATCTAATTTCCTCCAAAAAATCATAGATTGGTAGTTCTTTAGCTGAAACCAGCGCAGCATTAATGAACTCGGCAATGTTTGAAGTCAAAGTCCATCCTCTATGAACGGATACATAAGATCTAGCCCACTTATCGTAATTAGCCAATTCCAAGTAATACTTCACTCTAGCATCAACTGCCTCCACTTTCTCCATTAACATGTGAAATTCAGTTTTCAAATATGATTTTGCCATGGTATAGAAGACATCTGATAATGCATCATGTGACTTTAGAATTTTTTTTTCACATTTCTCCATAGATGCCACATACATGCATAATGTGGTACCTCATTATACACATCACTGACAGCTTTTATGATACTTGCATTACCATCAGAAACGGCACATATATCTTTTCTTTCACCGTATGCTTCCTTCAGATTCTCGAAAAATCACCTCCAAGATGCATCATTTTCAAAGTCCAGTACACCATAAGCCAAACAAAATATATGTCTTGCATGTTGAAAAAAAAAAATAAAGCTTAAATGATTTTTATAAAATATAATAATGCATATGTATATTATAAATACATACATAAACCTGGAAACATATGTGAAGTGAAATAATTAACTTCCAATGCACAAATAGAACTATTGCATATGTAAATTATGCACATGTATATTATAAATACATACATACAAATTGAAATATTTTTGAAGTAAAGTACTTAAGTTCCAGTGCACAAACAAAACTCTACTGCACATGTATATTTTCAAATACAACTGACACTGATCACATAAAAAATATTCATATGTGTATATTATAAATACATACAGCTGAAAAATATTTTTTGGTCAAATACTTATCATATATATATTACCAGCTCCATCCATGGTACACGCAGCTACGAAACTGCCAGTATAAAGTGCCCTGAGATGACTTGCATCAACTACTATGACAGGTCTACAATGATCAAACCCTTGGATGAATGCAGTTAGTGCTACAAATATATATAAAAACTCATTGTCTTCATTTTTTTTCATTCTTATGTGAACCTGGATAACTGGTGTTCAACACATGTATGTATGCAGGTAGTTTTCCGTATGATGCTGATGGTTTTCCTCTTAAATTTTCAAGTGCTTGTTTCTTAGCTCGCCAACACATAATATATGTTAAATCCATACCCATGTCTTCCTTCATGTCACTTTTGATATCAGATGGACTGTATTTTCTCTTGTGACATTTTAACTTTGGTTTGACTATACCACCAATCAACTTACTAGTACCATGCAATTTAGGATAAATCTTATCTTTGATCGGACAGGTATGTTCAGGTAAAAATTCTCTTACATAAAATATTATAGATTCACCGATAGCAGATGCACAGAATAAAAATTCATAATTTCTGAATCTGCACAACAATGTATAACTGCAAACAAAAACAAAGATATATGCTCAAATACAATTAACACATATTGCAAAAAAAAAAAAAAAAAATTCACAATAAAATTACCATGTTTTACTAGATCGTGCAGATAGTGATTGAAACTTCTCTCAAATTGTATAATCTTTCATTATCGATTTTAATACACTTTTTGAGATATAAACTTGATCAACCTGAATATGTTTGTGATGTAGGTCTAAGATAATAACTCTAGTTGTATCTATTTCAAATGCATCCAAACATTGATTTGAAGCAGGAACAATTAACGCTCTTTCAGTACTTGTATTTACCAAGTTACTATCAGCGGCAAACATCTTCATAGGTTCGTCAGTACACAACGATGAACATACCAATGTGCTGAAATTTTCCTTGTCAGAAACACTTACATACAAAGGCAATATACTAATATCCTTCAATTTTTTTCTGCATAATATAGACCTTCAAACCCATGTCATTACGTATACGTATTTGCCCTGCACTATCTATTAATTGATACTCGATTTGAATACACTTGTACGTCAAATCAACATCAATGTGAGTAGCCAGTACTGTGTAAAGTTGGTCATACGTAGAGTTTATGCTCAACAATATCGTATCACTAGTGTAATCTTCATATTGTTGTTCATATGTCCATCTACCAGAGTGTTTAATAAGAACAACTATACTTCCCATTGTCAATCTCCAGAAATTTCAAAATAATAAAAATAGTAATAAATATGAAATAAGTACTATAACACCAAGTACGACTAAAATTTATATACGATTTAAATTTTTTTCAAACCTACGACTGCTTAAAAAATACAGGTATTTCTTCAGCAAATTTCGCATTATATTTTTCTTAAACGACAACTAAAAATTAAGTTGTTGATAAATACCTATATTTGCATCTTCGTATTTTTACTATTTTCTTCAAGATGTTATTCGATCAGCATAACAAAAAAAATTGAAGAAAAACATTTTTCAATTAGAATGAGTATTTTGGATATGAATTGAAAAGCTGATTATGGAAACAGTTTTTGAATTTGAATTTGAAAATGTAATTAATGTTTGTGGTAACAATAGAGTTTTAAAAGATTAAGAAATCTGTCAAATTAAATGTTCCTTGATTTAAGGAACCATTTTTTACCATATTAAACTGAAACAAATTGGAGATATATTAGGAACACAATCTTTAATTGTATATGTATTTAACTAGCAACAGTTTACTCAAATACAAAATACATACTGCTATTTTTTATAATTTTGAAACGGTTGCTATAAAACTTACAATTAAGGCTATATAGTTGCTATTTCTGAAATTTTTCCTATTTTATACTATTGTTAATGATTTTTTAATAGAATAGATGATTGTACGGCTCAATAGACTTGGTGGCTTAGTATCAAAATATACTAAACGGTTCTTAAACTAATTCTTTGATAAAATCCAGCGATAATGAGATCCAAAAGAAGCTCACATGACTTTGATATGATGTGAAAGGCAACGCATAGTCTGTTGGTTAGGCACTCATTACAATATCACACTCTCCTCTATGAATATTTAACTAAAAGATAGAGGGCTAAACTCATTTTTCACTAATTTTGAACCTTATGAAACTTGCCTTGGGTATTTCTTAATTAGCTAAAGAAAATCACACAAACAGTACTTGTTAGCTATTTGATGTATGGATACAATAACAACATACCCAGTGTATTCTCACAAATTGTGGTCTAGGGAGGGCAAAGTGTACGCAGTCCATACCACTACCACATCTGAAGTAGAGAGGTTGTTTTCGACAGATCCCCGGCTCAGGACAGATAAATAATATGATCAAACAAAAATCATAAAAGCAACCAACAAAAAAGGGATATCACACTGCTATATAGTAAAGAAAACAAAACACCCACAAAGTAATATTGTAGATTAACTATACGAAAACTTCACAAAAACACCACGAACAAGAGACTACAAGACACTATAGTCACAGATAAAAACAGAACACTCTTCCCTACTATTACGAACGTACTCTTACCTACTATCCCTCTATCCTAATCCGTGTTTTCCACACCTTCCTATCAAAGGTTATCTCCTCCGTAAGCTGTAACTGCCCCATGTCCTGCCTAATCACCTCCCTTCAATATTTCTTTGGTCTACCTCTACCTCGCCTAAAATCATCCATAGTCAGTCTTTCATACTTTCAAACTGGAGCATTCGTGTCCCTCCTCATCATATGCCCGAACTAACGCAACCCGACTTCTCGCAACTTGTCCTACACTGAAGCCATTCCCACCTTCTCCCGAATAGTTTAATTTCTAACCCTATCCATCCTGGTAAGTCCACACATCCATCGTAACATCTTCATCTCTGCTGCCTTCAACTTTTGGATGTGGAAGTTCTTAACTAGCCAACACTCTACTTCATACAACATAGCCGGTCGGACTACCACTCTGTAGAACTTACCTTTAACCTTAGGAGGTACCTTCTTATTACACAAGACACCTGAGGCAAGCCTCCATTTCAACCACGCTGCACCAATACGGTGCGCAAAATCCTCGTCAATCTCACTATTCCTCAGAATCATAGACCCAAGATACTTGAAACTCTCCCTTATCTGGATGACTTGAGAATTCAGCTTCACAACCATGTCATCCTCATGCGACAAATCACTAAACTTACATTTCAAGTACTCCGTCTTGGTCCTGCTCAACCTAAATCCCTTAGACTCGAGGGTCTGTCTCCAAAACTCTAGCTTACCATTAACTCCCACCGAGTCTCAATCATCAACAAATAACATGCACCAAGGTACCTCCTCTTAAATACGATGTGTCAAAACATCCATCACCAAGATAAATATAAACGGGCTAAGAGTCGATCCCTGGTGCAACCCTGTCAAAACAGAAAAACGCTCTAAGTTACCTCCTATTGTCCTCACACGGGTCTTTGCCCCATCGTACATGTCCTGAATTGATGTAGTGTACTTCAGATGCACCCCTCTAGCCTCCAAACACCTGCACAAAATCTCTCTGGAGACTTTGTCATATGCCTTCTCAAGATCAATGAACATCATGTGCAAGTCCTTCTTTCTTTTCCTAAACTGCTCCACTAATCTCCTCACGAGGTGAATGGCCTCATTTGTTGAGCGACTTTGCATGAAATTGAACTGATTCTCAAAAATAGTCACGATCCTCCTCAGTCTCAACTCAACCACCCTTTTCCAAACCTTCATGGTATGACTCAACAACTTGATGCCCTTATAATTGTTGTAACTCTGATTGTCTTTCATGTTCTTATATAATGGGATCATCGTACTACATCTCTAAGCTTCGGGCATCTTTGCTTCCCTAAAACTGATGTTAAACAACCTCGTCAGTCATACCAAGCCTGTCCCACCCGTTCTCTTTTAGAAATCCACTGGAATCTCGTCAGGCCCAGTCGCCCTACCCCTTCGCATCCTCCAAATCGCACCCCTGACCTCCTTCACCTTAATACGCCTACAATAACCATAGTCACGACACATCTCTGAGCTCTTCAAGTTCCCCAGCACAAAACCTTTATCCCCCTCGTCATTCAAAAGTCTATGAAAATAGGACTGTCACCTTCTCCTAATGTGGGCATCCTCAACCAATACTTTGCCATCTTCTCCCTTGATACACTTCACCTGGTCAAGGTCATGAGTTGTCCGCTCCCTAGCCTTAGTAAGTCTATACAACTTCTTATCCCTGTTTTTTCCCTCTAAAGCCGTATACAAACTCTCAAAAGCTGTTGTCTTAACCACCCTAACCACTAACTTAGCCTCCTTCCTAGCAAACTTATACTCCTCCTTATTCGTCTGCTTTTCCTCGTAATCCTTGTTCTCAACTAACTTAGCATATGCCACCTTCTTAGTCTCCATCTTCCTTTTAACTTCTTCATTCCATCACCAGTCCCTCCAGTGTTTGAATTAGAGACTTAACTCATTATAAACATGAAGAAAAGACTGGATAGATCGAGGAAAATAAATTAATATTGATGAGAAAGTTAATATAGAATTTAATGTAATGAAAGAAAATTTATCATTATATATTCAACTGCATAACCTCTACCAAATTTAGAAATATATTCAAATTTGAGATCTTGTATTAATAATTACTTAATTAAATTATATGCTATATAATACTTTATATTTTTCAGACCTTTTGATATTTGGGGGATTTATGATCAGGTCTTCTTTTGCCTTACCCTTGAGCCACTCCAGAATTACATAATTAAATTATATGCTATATAATACTTTATATATTTCATGACTTTTGATATTATTGGGATTCATGGCCAGGTCTTCTCTTGCCTTATTCTCGAGTCACCCTTGAATTCATTGATAGCCAACAATGTAGTTGCAATCACGGGATATCTCCTTTAGCTGCAATCAAATTTGAAAAAATTAAATAATAAAAAGGTTCAAATAGTTTGTGAATAACCGTCAAACAAATAGGCCTAGGAGGGAATCTACGTGGTGGTGAGGGGGTAACTAAAAAATTATATTCTATATATAAAGTCAAATTTGAATTATATGGATATAATGACCATAATGACCCCCCCCCCCCCCCCAACACAAATGAAATGCGTAGCTTAATGGTCAAGGGGTTCATTTTAATTGTTCAAGTTGTGGGATTGATTCTCACTTGTAGCATTTTTGGTAGTTTTTTTTTTTTTAAATTTCTCCTTCTCACTCCTTTTTCTATTTAATGTGTAGTTGGGTTTTGGCCTTTTTCACTCTGGGTGTTGATTAATAGAAAATGTAAACAACATAAATCCCTTCCTTAATGAAACTAATTACATAGTATCTCTTGTGCTATTTCTCTCTTCCGATTTTGAAAAAATACATATACATGTCATTTATCCTCATACGCTGCTCCAATCTACGATGAAACCATTTGGCCTATATTTATGGAAACAAAATATCAAACTATCCTTATTCAATTGCTTAATTTAAGACATTAATAGATGTTGTGATTTATTGGATGCTTAAAAGTAGTAACTGATATTCAAATTCAAAAATATAACCACAATATATTTTTTTTTTGAAATTTCTATTTCGAATACAAACTGAAAAAAAAAACTCAGTTGACATCTTCTTTCGTCTTTTTTTTCAAAATCAATATAACATTGCTATATTGTTGCAGCTTTGTAGTTCTTGGCAGTCGGAAATTATTTATGAAAAATACAAAAGTGACAAAATTATGGTTTCAGATAGAAGCACATTCTTGAAATTGAGTTTGATGATTGGTACGAAATTGAATATTGATGAATGTCGAAAAAAATTTGAAGTAAAGTACACTGTTGAAGGTAATTCCTCTCAAATTATTATAAGGAATGATAACGGAGTGAGAGTATACATTGAGTTGAAGAAAAGTTTTTCAGGTTTTGTTAATTATCTATTGTGGATTACAATGTTTGACAAGTCCAATAAAGAGATTGATTTTGATCGTGAAACCGGTGTTGTTCTTTGTGTTGAAGGAACTGAATATGATACTTTTGTTGAATGTGCATTATTTCATTATAAATTCACAAATTATTAATATAATTTGCAGTTGTCGTATAGAGTTGTTAAGTTTTGTTATTTTTTTCTTGTATGCATTGTATTATATTATACGTTGAATAAAATGAAACTATTTACTTAAAATTTCGGCTGGCTTTCTCTCTCCCGATTTTGGGTAAATACTTATACATGTCGTGAACCCTCATACATTGCTAGAATGTATGAGAAAACTGATTAGCCTATATTTATGGAAAGATAAATCAGATACTATATTTATGTTCCTTAATTAACGCATTGATTACCTATTATTATGTGATGTATGATTAAATATAGTAACTGAAATTTAAATTCAAAAAATATCTTAAACATCAACATTAATTTTCTTTTTTGTTCGATTACGATCTGAAATTAAAAAAAAAGTTACATATACATGTCGACCACATCTTATACATTAATGGAATGTATAAGGTAAATCGTTTTTTCTATATTTAAGGAAATTAATTCAGCCACCTTAATTATCTAATTTATTGATTAAACTAGATACCTATATTTAAGTAAAGTAAATCAGAAACCTTAAATCAAGCACCCTAATTAATGAAAATTACTAATTTATTGATTAGTGATATCTTAAAATTAGTTACAGTAATTCAAATTGAAAATAATTTAATACATTAAAAAAAAATCTTGAATATCTATGTATAATACATAATACGACCTCTTATATGCAATTGTTTTTAAAAAAGTTCATAAAAATATTATTTCTTATAAATCATTATTTTTGATTTGTATAAGGTCTAAAAATCAAATTGCATCGGATGAGGTGATATGTATGTATGTAGAAAACATTATAGGTTACATTGACCTTATACATAACAGTCTTATATATAGTATAATTAATTAAATGTATAATGTTGATATTACCAGAGTTTCAAACTGTATTATGTTGAAGAATATACATAACTTGATATGTATAATGTTAAAAATCAAATTGCATCAGGTGACTTTTAATTTAAAAAAAAACAATATAAGTTTTTGAATATTTTTATCTATTCATAATATGCTAACCTTATACATATTAATTTTATGTATTATGTTATAGTTATGTGAATATTGATTGAACAACTCATGCTAACTTATGAATAATGTTTTCTAATACACAATTTGATATGTATAAAAATGAACAAAGAACAGATATCAACCACATACTTGTACACTACCTAGTAATTTATGAGGGTTGAATTGAACAAATAACATAATTTAACCACGTCCTCATATATTGCTTAGTAATGTATGACGACTGAAGTAACAATATCTGTATGGCGTTAAATACTATTGTATGAGATGGTATAATACATTACCATTATGTATAATAGTTAGACATCATTATAAAATACAAACAACAAATATGGAATTTATACTCCAATAACAAATATACATCGATTTTAGTCACGGCGGGAAAGAGCATATCCTCATAAATCAATTTGGAGTATAGGGGCATCGACTTCGATTGCGAATGAACGACCGTTTTCAGCTTCTATCACAACTCTGCTGTTGTATTTGGTGGCGAAGTGGTGGAGCTGTTGCCGGAAGGTTAGCCGGAGACGGTGGCAGGGATGCCGGAGTTCAAATTTGAATCATCACCCGCACCAAAGAAAAATTCAAATCTAAGTTTGATTTGGTAAAGTTGAAAAAAAAACTTAAAATTTAATGAAGAAGGTGAACTTTGTTTAGTTAATGGTTGATAACTGAAAAATTTGAAACTCCTCAGATCATGTTAGCTTGATTGTAGGTGTAAATAAAGGAGCAGAGATATGAAGCAAAAATCGGTGCACAAAAAAAGGAGCAAATAATGACATTTTGATATGTATGAGGGGGATGAGAGAGAAATAGTAAATTTAAGGGATATAAGTAATTACTTTGGGATTTTTGTAATTATTTTTCTAATATGGGATTTTATGTAATAAGGTAAAGTTACCTTGTGTATATATGTAAATTTTAGTAACAAAAATTAATTAGTCCATTTAATTCATTTGTGTGTATTTATTATTTAGTTAAAAATTATTTATTTTCTATTTTTTCTAGTATAAATACTGAGCCTAAAATATTTTGTACAAATTTTTTATATAGTTGGAGTGAAAAATATTTCAATACATATAATCTTTTTTTGATGCATTTAGTACTAGTTTAAAGTCATAGCTAGATTTATATAACTTTCAAATTAACCCCCCCCCCCCCTCCCCCTCTCCCCAAAAAATAAAATAAACATATTATGCATATTTCTTTTTATACGTTTTATGTCACGTTTGATCAAAATAATTTTATAAATTTGACTAATTTTATATAGTATAATTTTTTGTTTTGAATTTGTCAAGTTTTACTGATTATTTTATCGAATTACATGGTTCGTTCTTTTAAACTATATTTTATCATTCAATATATTAATATTGATGTTGTTCAGTAATTTTTGTTTTTTTTATTTTTTTATTTTTTATTGAGTACTAATTATATATTATAATATAAATAATTCAATGCTTACACATTTTTAAGAACCTTATTTTTTTTTTTGTAGGGGGATTAATTTGAAGGAATTTTTTTTTGAAATAAAATAAAACTGCAAAGTAAAAGTAAGAAAAAGACACACTATTATTTAAGAAGGACTCGCAAAGCAAAACTGAGAAGAAATGTTAAAACGGCATGATAAGGCAGGTTAAAATTTAGCGAGTGTCACTTTTCTTTATAATATAACTAGTGTACTTGATCGCGCTTCGCGTAATCGTAACGCATAAAATATATTCTCTTATAAATACAAAGGTTATATATAATGAAAAACGAAAAATAAAAGAAAGATCATAAAAACATTCCTATAGAAAGGTAATATTAGTATATAGACTTTTCATACCTCTTTTACAATATAGGTCCATATATAACATTCCAAATCCAAAGTAACGATCATAGAATCATGTGTCATTCTACATAAATATGCATATTTTTAGTAGTTTTTAAAAGTAACAATTTACAATTTAGCAGAGAATGTTTTGAGGAGCTATCCGTATGGGCAAAGAGCATAATTATTTCATATAGGAAAATTATTATTTAGAATTGTACTTTAAACAAAAAAATTCTGCAACATAAATGTCAAGGAAGATTAATGACATTTTCATAGAGTTCTTCTACTTGGTCTTCAAGAACCTTTTGCAAATTTGCCTATAGATCCAACTTTGAGAGTTTTGATCCCAATAAAACCTTGATGAATAGCTTCCACAAAAATATTTTTTCAACATCATAGAGAATAGCCGAGTGCATATTTTAATACCCAAACTTAACACAAATTAAAAATAACAAACAAATTAAATAGTTATAGTATAATATGTCTAACTTCTTAGATAAAAGTTTAAGGGAAATTAAAAAAATCACAATACATTGAAGTAATACTGCTATATATAGGGATACCAAACATGTATAAATGATTTTTAAATTTACATCTCAAAAAATTTTACATCACCATCAAACATTGTTCTTCATCTTGATGAAAGAAAAACCCTTCATAAATAGGAAACAGCTTCATCAAAAAACAGTTAAAGATGGGGAAAAAAAATATCTTCGTGTTTCGGATCGTTTGCAATCTACTGCACACCCAAACAGAAAACAAGATCATTTCAACAACATAAAGATTCTCACCAATGCAAAGAGAAATGCTTTCAGTACCTTTCACCTATAATAACAAAGGAAAGAAAATGAAAAGGCTTTTGTTAGAAACGAACTTAACAAAGAACAAAATATCCATACTTCCGACAAGTCTGTGCAATTTAATTTCCAGTATTTGCCTGATTTCTAAGGGGGAAAAAAAGATTTTTAAAAATTAATTCTTTTTCTACGAAATTAATACGCAAAGGAAGGAAAAGTTAAACGAATATCCATATGAAATGGACATAGTAGTATATAAGAGCAAATGAAAGAAAAGTAAGAGTCAGGAGAAGATGCATGCATTAACCATAAATGTTTAAACGGATGACCATTAAGTTCATGATCATATTTAACAATTAGATAATAACTCATACGTTACATCCTCTAGGATGCTTTTTTTCATATTTAGTATTTGACTAAAGATTTTGTTAATTTAAAATACAAAAATTATTCAAAAGATTGAGAAAATAGATAAATTCATTTCTTGCTCATTGAGGCATGCCACGTTAGCAATGCCATGTTTCTCTGTTATATATTTATATAGATTTTGATCTAATCCCCTGAATAAAAATCCTGGATCTGTTACTGAATAAGCTTTATCAAAGTTCAAACATTAAACCGTAGAGTTTGAACGTCAGGATATGTACATTAAACCTTGATCCATATAGTTTGATATTTCGAGCTTCAGGCTATCTATCATTATTGATGGAAGTGAAGATAAAAGAACATAGTGCTTTGATTTTATTTTTCTAATTTTCGCGTGCAAAAGTCGTATGAGGTAAAATCATTTTAGTAAAAGATTGGGCCAGTTTGGATCGAATGTAACGAGGGCCGACTCAAGATGTCGTCATCTTGAGAACAAGCCCGACACGAAGAAACACCCACTCGGGTAAACACAAAGCAATTTTAGACCATCTACTATAGTGACTGCATACTAAGGACAAACAAAAAGGACAGTGTGTCAGACTATTCAAGTGTGTAGGCAACTTTCGATTAAACCGCGTCTAACACACGCTAGTGGGTTGATTACTATCCAACGGCACAAGGATGAGTGGCATTCTCCTATTGGCTTAAGGCTGTTAAGAGAGCCGGGTCGGGTCAACCTGAAATTGGCCCGTGAATTTTAATCGGGTTGCGGACCGGTCTGGATTCAAATCTGATTAAATGGGCTGATCCGATTTTGGGCCCAACAGTAGTTTTTTAAAAAACAATCCTGAACCGCCCCACTTAACCTAACTCGGTCCAACCCACCTAAACCCGGTCAAAACCAGTTAAAAATCTGATCAAAACCGGTCAAAAACAAAAAAAAAAAATTTCTTCAATATACACTATATATACCCACCTATATACATTTTAAATACTTTAAACAATATATATACACTATATATAGAGTATATACTACATTAGAATTTTAAAAATATATACACATATATACACAATTACACATGTAATCGTGTATACGACTATACGTTAGTTAAATATACATACTACTCTAAATAAAACATATACTACAGGATATATACTACAATATAATGATATATATAATAATTTATAAAACATATACACATATAAACGTATCATTTAATATATATACTACTTTAGAGTCTATAGAAAATATATACACATATAAACATACCATTCGATATATGTACTACTTTAAATAAAACATAAACTATAATATATACACACACTATATATATATAGTTATATGCTAATTTATAAAATATATACACATGTATACGTTAAATATGTATGTCTATAGAAGATATATACGTAACATTCAATATATACGTATTACTTTAAATAAAATATACTATAATATATACACACACTATATATAGTTATATACTAATTTATATAATAGTATATAAATTAAAAAATCTATTTATTTTTTTAAAACTTAATCGGGCCGGATCGGACCGATTTTAGTCCGGACTGAATTAATCGGACCCAAAAAATTAACCCCGCTTGAAATTCAATACCCTACGGCCCGTGGACTGACCCGGCCCGTTTGATAGACTTATATTGGCCACAACAAGGCGGGCGACCAATAAATAGAAATTAGAAAGTTAAGAGTTCCCCTCCCTCCATTGTATAAGATTTGATTTCTGCTTCTCTTTTTTCTAAAATGAATTAAAATTTTTAATAATTTTATTTTTAAGCTTTCTCTATTTTCTTTAGTTGTTTTATCGTCCTCTTATATTATGCTTGCACATTCTTCGTGCTCGGTCACAACTGCCATAGTTGGTAGGATTGTGGTTCACGTTATCGTTACAGCTTTGCTCCTAATCGATGTGTTCTTTAGTTTATTTCACTTTTTGTTTACATTATTTACTTTTCTGCTAACGTTCACTATTAATCCAAAGCTAAAATTATATTGCGTGCTCTTAACCCACAAATAAATTTTACTGTCCTAAAACAATGGTACACAAAAGTCAAAAAACAAAAGAAATGGATTCCTTTTATATTATCGACATCTTTTAGCCGATCGTATAGGTTTTGTCTTCTCACATTTATTTTCTTTGATAATTGAAATTCGTGTGACATAAATCCCCTTCAAGGAGAACCTAATGTTTCCTCACACATAACACATTAACACGTTATATTTTCTTTCCTTTAAAAAAAAAATTCCCTATGGGAAGTCAATATAGCAACCTTATTGATTAATTATTTATTTGTGACATTAAATATCCTAGGGTGAGGATATTAAAGACATGAACTATGGTTCACTAATTGTTTTTGGCCATATAATTAAGTTCTAATATTACAAATGAAAGTGTGAAATTAATTAATGACAATGTCTCTTAACTAATTTCACATGTGAAATTTAAAACTTTATTATAATAATGACGATTTTAATTCCCAATGTTGAAAAGTGCTTAGGTAAATAAAAAATAGAAACAAAATACTATAAGCACATTTGGAAAAGGCAAAGGCAGGCATAAGGAATCCCAAAAAGTCAAAACAAAACCAAAAAGAATCCAGAACCATTAGCAGTATGAGCATCTGAAAAATTCGCTGAACTATACGTAAGGACGTGAAAATGATAATACACGAATGTGAAAACTATATGTACACAAAACACAACTACCAATGACTGATAAGTGATAACATATGAATTTAAATTAGAATTAAATGATGCAAAAGACACCTAAACTGTCAATGACTTCTTTTTCTACTCAAAGTTCAGATATTGAACCCAAATAATTAATAATTTAAATATATTTTGCTAATTAATTGGTGATGGTTCAGGTAGGAAAGTTACACACATGATACTCTCTTCGTTCGTTTTACTCGTCACTAATTTTCTCATTGAATTTTTATTTTTACTTGTCACAAGAAAAGACAACTTTCTTTTTTCCTCTTTTAACCTTAGCATTAATTGTTTTTTTCTCTAAATTAATTTAAAAACACAATGTAAATATAATTTAATAAGGGTACTATGGCAAAATAGTCATCTAATTAAATGTTTTTCTTATTAATAGGTGTGTCAAAATCAAAATGTAACAAATAATAAAAGCGAACGGAGGGAGCGGTAAGGTATGAAACCAATCAAGATTTTACATTAATCATCATAGCAATCAAGATTGCTAGAATAAATCTTCACACTGTAATTAGCCCAATAATGAATGATATCAATGAATTAAAGTAGCAGCATAAATTCTGAGCTTATCTCTCTTTAAAATAAATTGATTCTCGTTTTGACGTAAAGAGGGATTATATTCCTCGTTCAATGCTATATATTCTCTAACCACCTCATCATGTCCTCAACGGTATCCTGCAACAGCAACTAATTAATAATTGAGTCGAACTATAAGTAGACAAGAATTCTTAAAAAAACAAAATTTACTACCAGTTGGAGTTTTTATAGTAATAAGTGATAGAAGTAGTAGAAAAATATGGAAAGAGGAAAAGGAAGAGGAAGAGAAGATTCAGAAGAAGAGGAGGAGTATAAGGTTGAGGATCTTAATGAAGAAAGTTCCAATTTGAACACAAACAGATTGGGGTCTAATTGGAAGAATAGGTTGAAGCTGCTGAGGAATTACTCTAGTCTTGACACAAGTGTTAGTGTTAGAAATGGACAAGGCAGAGAAAGTAGTGCTGATGGTACAGCCAGGGGATTACTTATTCACCCTGATAATTGGTTAGTCATTTTTACTCTCCTAATTAGGCAATTCATTTAAGGGGAAAAAAACTAATGGTATCTTTTTACAAACTACTTAGTACTTACTTATAAGTTGATTGATGTGGCCAAAATTGGTTTTGTTTTTGCCATTTATATATAAATATAAGGAATTCTCTTTCATGGGTTTAAAATTTTGTGTAGTCGAACAAAAACATATCAAGTGTGATCTCATGTGTGGAATTCGGGAGGATGGGACATACATAAATCTTATTCTTTGTGAGATAGAAAATTTGTTTTTGATAGACTCAAGAGAAAAATAAGAGTAAAGTATTAAATATGATTGCATTCAAAAGATATTTATAGATACTTATTATCATTAAAATATATCAAATTATCTGCCAAAATAAATAAATACGAATTGACTGATGGTATTATTTATGTCATTAGTTAATTAATCACCGTTTCTAGTTTCTAGAGAAGGGGTATAAATACATTTGTTTACTTGAGAAAAGTTATGTACATATATGAATGTATATTTTTATTTGGCAACTCAAAGATTCAAAAAATTGAAAATTGATTTAACTAGGATAAGAAGGTGCCGCCTAAGCTTAACGGCAAATTCTACAGGGCGGTAGTCCGTCCGGCCATGTTGTATGGAGCGAAGTGTTGGCCAGTTAAGAACTCCCACATCCAAAAGATGAGGGTGGCAGAAATGCGGATGTTGCGCTGGATGTGTGGGCTGACTAGAGGGGATAGAGTTCGGAATGAGACCATCCGGGAGAAGGTTGGTGTGATCCCAGTGGAGTGCAAGATGCGGGAAGCCCGATTGAGATGGTTCGGACACGTAAAGAGGAGGGGCATGAATGCCCCGGTCCGTAGGTGTGAGAGGCTAGCGTTGGATGGTTTTAGGCGGGGTAGGGGTAGGCCGAAGAAGTACTGGGGTGAGGTGATTAGGCGAGACATGGAGTAGTTACAGCTCACCGAGGACATGACCCTAGATAGGAAGGTCTAGAGGACGCGAATTAGGGCAGAGGACTAGGGCCAGTTTGAGTCGCTAGTGTTGGGAGTTACTTGGTGGGTTTTTTTTCCTGTTAGGAGTCCGTGTTCCATGTTTTATTATGAATCTGTGTGCTTTCCTCTGTTTTATATTACTTATGGGTGACGTATTTATGTTATGTAATCTTGTAACCTTGTGCTGTGCTTTACTATGTGTTTGTGTGGTATCTCGTGTCTTGAGCCGGGGGTATATCGGAAACAGCCTTTCTATTTCTTCAGAGGTAGAGGTATGGACTGCGTATATCTTACCCTCCAGACCCCACTAGGTGGGAATACATTGGGTTTGTTGTTGTTGTTGATTTAACTAGGATTAAAATCTTAAAAGGGCAGTTGGTACGGAAAATAAAAGACAATAATTGTAGAATAAAATATAGAGTTATTTTGTCATATATGATCTAAATAGGGTTAAAATCTTAAAAGGTCAATCATGTTTATTTTTTACACAAATCTTAAAGGAGAAATTAATAAGGTTGTAAATTGATTAATATGAATCTATTAAATCAGCATTAAATATTATCATTTTCTATTGGAGTTAATTACTTTTCCATTAAATTACTAAGCGTAAAGTTGAAAAGAAGTGTCCAATTATCTATTGATTCTTTAAATATGCCAACTATTTCGTTCCAAATTGAGATGACGCATTGATTAAGAAAAATAATTAATAACATGACTAGTTTACCGTAGTGCCCTTATTAAATGATGTTTGCATTTTAATTTAAAAAAATTAATTAATGCAAAGGGTAAAACATGAAAATATTTTTTTATTTCTTCTTGATTAATGAAAAAAGACAAGTAAAATGAGAAATCAATTTAGGAGTAAAATTTTTGTAAGAAACATGTCAAGTAATATGAGCCGGAGGAAGTAATAATTTTGGAATAAAATATAAAATTATTTTATTCTGTGTTAGATGAGGAGTATTAATTAGTCTTCCATTATTAATTCCCTATTAAACCATGCAAATCATTGGCGCCAAGGAAACTAACTTCACCACCCACACTGCCACTACAACATGCCCCACTTTCCTTCATAGCGTAATGAGTAAATTAAAGCATAATTTTTGAATGCAGGTGGTACTTAGTGTGGACGCAATTCATTCTGATATGGGCAGTGTACTCCTCCTTCTTCACTCCCTTGGAGTTTGGCTTCTTCAGAGGACTCCCTGAAAATCTATTCCTTCTCGATATCGCCGGCCAACTTGCTTTCCTCATTGACATCCTCGTTCTCTTCTTCGTTGCCTATCGTGACTCCCATTCTTACCGCATGGTCTATGATCGTAAACTCATCGCCATTCGGTATGTACTCTCTCTACTCTTTAATTTCTCCCCTTTTTAACCTGGCAATTATATTCCAATATGTCTTAACACATTAGTACTAATCGTGCAGTTTTTTGATGCATATTTGGTTTTAATAGCTGATTTTTTGTGTAATCTGTATAGGTACTTGAAATCTCGTTTCCTGGTGGACTTGCTAGGTTGTTTTCCCTGGGATGCTATATACAAGGTGAATATTCCCCTTTCTTTCTTTCTTTTTCCACATTTGTTGGTAAAAATTTCCCCTTATATCACCGCTATCCTAGCTGCTGGCACATATATCGGATAAAGGAGGAGAGTTGTTGTAGGTCGAGAATTGTGTTACAATGATGAATAGGCTGAGATATTTCATTAAGTGAAAATTGATCCTAATTCTCTTGGCAAATAATTCTAACATTCAACCAAGTGCACTATTTAGCCTTTTTGTAGCATAGGTCCCAACAGAAATACCTAATTTATGGATAGACCACGTGCCCCATATTTCACCTATAAATTCGGCCATGTGAATAGGGACAGGCTTTTTTCTAAAAAAAACTGATATCGTTGTATTCCTCAGCATTAAGGGATTTCATGGAGCCGATTCTAAATAATTTGGCATTGAGGTTTAGTTGATAGATTGATTGATATATTATGGTTATGCTATTTAATATAGATGCGCTCTGGTAAAAGGACAAGGTTATAATAATGTGTTATGACTTCATAACTGCTATAGCTATCTTTATTCGTGTTTTGCAACCAAAACACCAATTAGCTCGCCGTTCTTGTTACTCATTTTTTGCATTCAAGTAAATTGATTGCCAAGTATATAGCCTTCTCTTTGGAGGCAAATGAAGTGATCACAAACTAGTTTCGGTTTTTCGCGGAACTATTCTTCCTTCGACTGACCTTGTAATTAAAATTTCTGGTTCAAGAAATTGAGAAATTAAATTATGGTGGCTAGAAAATCCTTTCAGGACCGTTCAAAGTGGTAATTTGAAGTCTGGGGAATGTTGTGTCTACCAAATGTGTAAAATTCTCCCTTTCTTTATGGACTGGTGTGTGTAATGTGTTTGTTTGTGTTCTCATATTTTTCTTATTTGTTGGTGTTATCATCCTCTTGAAGTTTGTAAAAGCCGAAATTTTAGCCTTGGACAATGATTATCAACTGAAATCTTGGTGCATCTGATGACTTTGAAGCTTGAACTTTAATTCTAGTTATGCTAGATTAAGGACAGTTGTGCACTCTATTTAGTCAGTTTCCAATGCTGTCAATAAAATGAAACTTTAAGTTGTTTTGTGTAATCAGGCTTGTGGCAGAAAAGAGATAGTTAGGTATATCTTATGGATCAGGCTGAGCCGAGCGCTTAGGGTGACAGAATTTTTTGAGAAGTTGGAGAAAGACATCCGTCTGAATTATCTGTTTACAAGGATCATAAAGTTATTTGTTGTCGAACTGTACTGCACTCACACAGCTGCCTGCATCTTTTACTATCTGGCTACTACATTGCCTCCATGGGAAGAAGGTTATACATGGATAGGAAGTTTGAAGATGGGTGACTATAACTATGTACATTTCCGAGAGATTGATCTATGGACTCGGTATATCACATCATTGTACTTTGCTGTTGTTACGATGGCAACTGTTGGTAAGCTATTTTTCTTTTTCATGTCAAAGTTCAAACTATATCAGATTGTTTTTTTTTATCAGCCCAGTTCCAGCTATTCATTTTTATGTGTAAAAACAACATTCATACTTTACTCCCTTTTTTACTTGGCAGTATTATAGGAATCATTTTTACTATTGCTTACCACATAAAAGGAAAATTAAAGAAAGTATGAGCAAACCTACAGAAGGAGTGATGCTGTCAAATTTAGAGATTCAGTTTATTTAGAGTTAGAAGGGGCGCCTTGGAGTAACTGGTAATGTGACTAGGAGGTCACGGGTTCAAGCCTTGGAAACAGCCTCTGACAGAAATGCAAGGTAAGGTTGCGTACGATACACCCTTGTGGTGGGGCCCTTCCCTGGACACCGCGCATAGCGGTAGCTTTAGTGCACCGGGCTGCCCTTTTTTCAGTTTATTTAGAGTTACAGTTGAGATTAGGTAGGCCTTACTAATTGTAGTAATTGCTATTGGCGTAGAGTATCGGTTACCTGATACTAAGGCCATTTACACATGAAGCCGTGCTTCGATAATTCTGTTCAGAATCATTTTTCATTCAGTTGAAGTTGAAGATATTGAAAAATTCAGATGCAACAGGAAATGATTGTACTGTGATTGCTAAGAACTATGAGTTATTGGCTCTTTGGTACCTACACAATTAAATATACTGAAAGTGCAACACATTAATGATGGTACAAAGCGTTTAACTTATATTCTACCACTCAGCTTATCTCCTAGTATCTTGCCTAACATATAGAGCTGAACTCTTGGCAATTTTGTTACATACATCTCTAAGGCTAGTAAAGGTGCTATTACTTGGTCTGTTCTGACTACACCAGATAACATCATAAAATAGTCTCAAATAATTAAATGTAGGAAGGTATTGTTAATGAACTAAAAGAAATGTTTCCCTTCATTAGACATTTTACATCGAAAGATAAGGTATGCATTTAAGGAAAATATCTGGTTCTGGTACTATTGGTTTCTAGGCAACAGCTACTAGCTAATTCTTAGAGCAGCATGAACTTGGAAAGGTTACTTTTCTTGAAATCAGGATCTGAGGATAATGCATTTTAATGTTCTCTTATGCTATAGGTTATGGAGAAATTCATGCAGTCAATGTACGGGAAATGATATTTGTGATGATCTATGTCTCTTTTGACATGATTCTCGGTGCCTACCTGCTCGGTAACATGGCAGCATTAATTGTAAAAGGATCGAAAACTGAAAGGTTTAGGGATAAAATGGCAGATCTTATAAAATATATGAACAGAAACAAGCTGGGGAAGAGCATAAGCAAAGAGATCAAAGATCATGTCAGGTTACAGTATGAGAGCCGTTATAATGAGTCTTCTATTCTACAGGATATTCCAGTTTCAATTCGAGCCAAGGTATTGTCAAAAGAATTTTATCTCTTTAGTCTTTAAAATATCTCTCTCATTTTCCCCTCTAACCAAAGGAAAAGGAAAGAACAGATATCAACCGGTTCTTCTTGCAGATCTCGCGAAAATTATATGAGCCCTACATCAGGGGAGTCCCGCTTTTCAGAGGTTGCTCGCAGGAATTTATCAAACAGATTGTAAGTTCACGTAACCACAAGAAAAAGAGTTCCAAATATTCTCCTTCTGTATTTCCTCCCAAAAAGTGTCTCTGGTTCACTTATTCTTGCATCTTTGAGGAATGAATGTGGAGTCAAATGCCTATATTAGTTTCTTCTTATTTCTCATCAAGCAGTTTTTTGTCATGTTGGTCAGTCTTGCCTGGTCTAGATGGAAATGTTCCTATATCCCAAGAGCTGTTCAATCTACTTATGCATTAATCTTTTTTTTTTTTTTCAAAACTCTGGTGTTCGTGCACACTCCTCGACTGTTCCACAAAGACTACTGATGCATTGTCTTATACCAGGCTGTTTCCTATTTTATCAGCAACAGAATAAAACAAAATAAATTCATCATTTATCAAGTACATTTCCTACTGGTCTAGGTTTTAGACCAGTTATGGCCTTTTAGCTTGAAGCAGACATGTAATAGCTAGATGAGTTGAAACTAAATGCAACTCTTTTTCACAATATTACAACAGCCAACAGTTCTGTGCTTATTTGGTTAATAACTAGTCCAATCTATGTGATTCATGTTTATGTCAATTAGGGTATATTGTCTGCTACTATTCTCGAAATTGAAGCGCATAAGAAGTAGTTGTGATAATGTTAATTTTATAGTAGTGAAGAGTCATCGTGGCAAAATCTTCTTCTTTTGTAGGCAATCAGAGTACATGAAGAATTTTTCCTTCCAGGGGAAGTGATTTTAGAACAAGGTAGCATGGCAGATCAACTGTATTTTTTCTGTCATGGTAAAGTGGTATGTTTTCCATCTTTAAATTCCACTTTCATTTTAAACAAGATGCTAAAAGAAATAATTCGTAAACCTAGGCAGAGAAGTAAAATGGAAGTAGTAGTAGCTATAGCAATTAGCTACATAAGCCAATATATCTCGAATCGAACGAGTCTGTTATATAAAGATTTGACTGTGTAAACTGTTTGTTCATATTTTTATTGTCTACAGGAAGAACTTACAAATTTGGAAGAAAATGAAACTGAAGAATCTCTCCTGGATCTTCAAACGTACAACTCTGTTGGTGAAATTTCTGTTCTTTGCAACATTCCAGTTCCGTATACAGTTCAAGTTTCTGAACTATCTCGACTACTACGAATTGATAAACAAGATCTAGTGGAGATTCTGGGAATATACTTCTCCGATGGGCGTGTGATCATCAATAACCTCATTGAGGTTCGATCATTACGTCTTCAATCTCTTATTATCTTCCGTATTTCTGTTTCTTTTTTCAAATGCTATGTGGGTACGTTCCACCCTCCCCAGACCCCACAAGTGGGATTTCACTAGGACTGTTGTTGTTGTATGTTAAACATTAAGCAGCTGAACTGGAATAGGTGTTTGGGAAAGTAGTAGTTTCTTAAAAATTGTCTCTTATGTGATATTTGGAATTTCTCAGGGAAGAGAGTCAAGCCTTCGGAGTAAGATTTTGGAGTCAGACATAACTCTAAATATTGCAAAACATGAATCTGAGCTGGCCATGAGGTTGAACTGTGCTGCTCATGACGGAGACTTGTATCGACTAAGTCGTTTAATTGGTGCAGGAGCAGAGCCAAACCGAACTGATTATGATGGAAGATCACCTCTGGTATCTATATTTAGCTTATATATGTGTTGAGAAAGATTCTATCTCTGCTTGGAGTTTCGTCACACATTAACTTATTTATACCTTTGTTTCTGTTACAGCAAGCTGCTGAATATCTATGTCAAGGTTACTAATAAATACGCCTTAATAAGCAATATTCACATATTCATCTCATCATATAGAAGACTATGAAATTCAGCAAACGTAGATTAGAGTTATATGCGGTTAAAGTAGGTTAGTGTGAGGACGGCAGATAAATGCACAATTTTTTTACTAGTTCTAAGGTATTATAGGGAGAAATAAAACACCTTTATGTGTTCACAACCTAGAGATTATTTAGGTAGTCATGGTTATCCTAGAGCTTTGCCTTACATGTTAATGATTAAAGTATAATGAGCAACTATGACAGATTTGGGATAAACCATTACCGCTAGCGGAGAAGCAGAGCAAGGACTTAGGTATTTTTTCTAACATGAATGTTTCCATTCCCCCCTGACGATGTTACACATAAATATAAGAATAACAAGCTTGAGAATACATTAGGCAGTGTGTATTTAATTCAGTAGTTCAACTTTATGGAATTAGAACAAAAAAGTGTGATACTTGTGAACGAAAAGACATATTCAACAACTGTAGAACAGTCTCAAAGTAAGACTCAGTTTAGATTCTTCTCAACAGTTGCTTATAGTTAATTCAAACAGGATTTGGTATCTTTGTTGATACCACTTCCTTTTCTTATCTATGGTGTTGGATAAAGTTGCATTTTAGTCAAAAATGTGGTGATGAAGTCTTACTTGGTAAATACAGCATGTATCTGCATCCAAGGGACATGGAGATGTTACCGTTTTCCTTATCCAAAGAGGAGTGGAGATTAACGCTAGAGGTAACTTCTTTTTTTTGTTTCAAGTTTACCTGGGTAGTCTTTCATTGACGTTTAATTGTCTCCCCAAATGGAATTCTCATAGAACCATCTCTTAGCAGATAACTTTGGCTGCACTCCATTGCTTGAAGCTGTCAAGAATGGCCATGATCATGTGGCTTCTTTGCTGGTGGAAGCAGGGGCACTACTAGGTATAGATAATGACGGGACTTGCCTTTGTGAGGCGGTTGCAAAAAGGGACTTAGATTATTTGAGAAGACTTTTGGCCAACGGCATCAATCCCAACTCCAAAAATTATGACTTGCGAACACCACTTCACCTTTCTGCATCAGAAGGGTTGTTTCCAATTTCAGTATTACTGTTAGAAGCTGGGGCTAGTGTCTTTGCGGTGGACAGGTACTTTTACGAACTTAATTCACTTATCTTAGTAAGAGAACAGAAGCAGGTGTACTCTCCTCTTTGTCTTGCTTGCAATCAAATATGATCAAGTTTAGTGAGTATGAACACTGCACATTATTATCTATTCCTCAAACATGCATAAATATTCATGCAATTGTAGCTTCTTCTTTTTTAAAAAAAAAAATTGATAACTAAAAGCTGCATTATGAGCATATCGTTCTTAAATATGCACTTACATCTGCTTTACTTGAAGAATCATTTACGTAATGATCAATTTTTTCTTTCATGCGCGAAATGGTTGTCTGTCTCTCTGCTACATTGTAAACAAATTAAACTCTTCAATTGAGGATCTTTACAAGTGATTGGTCTCAACAAGGAGTTTTCTGATAAATACTGCTCGATTTTGTAAATTTCCACTAAAGAATTGCATGAACTGCATTTTAGCCATTTAATTCGCTTTTCTTTACTGTGTCGCAACTTTTAAAGACATTTGCTTGCGATATGATGTCTAAAAATCCTTGATTTTCTACAAATTTAGCATATTATTATCAGCTTCTTGAAGAACCAAAACTGTGATATGCATACGTGTTTACAGGTGGGGAAAAAGTCCACTTGATGAGGCTCGAGTAGGCGGAAACAAGAATCTTATTAAGTTACTGGAAGATGCAAAGGGTAGTCAGTTGTCAGAATTTTCTCCAAGTTTTAGTAGAAGTCAAGGTAACATCACAACTGAAATCTTCTCTCTGCTATTAATAGATGGAAAACCAAGCAGAGAGGGGGGTGAAGTAGGTTGACATAGACCTTTCGGAAAAAACCAAGTCCGGATTAAATGATTCCTTTTCAAGAACTGCCACACCATGAGTAATGGTGCACCAACCAGAAACCAAACATACTAGATCAAACCGATTAAGTATTTCAGTATCAGATTAGTTCTCAGCCTTTCAAAGAATCTGAATATCAAAAAACCAGAATTAAGTGAAGTGAAAAGAGAATGCAACTATGCAAGTAATGGAAATGATGTAGGGAAATTCACATTCCTTGTTAGCATATCTTTTGCCACATAGAGTCTTCCATTCTAAGATTTTAAAGTTTTTCTTAATTACTTAACTTGTCAATAATGGATCAGATCAAAATTACTTTACAATAGCTGTTTTTACCTCTTGCAGAGGTTAGCCTTCTTTCTCAACTCATCGACACATTCCCCTCGCAACCCTTTAGTTCCCTTCTCTAATAGAGGTAATTTGTTGTCACAAACAGTTCGAGCGAATAGTGGCCTATCTTTGAATAAGCAATAGGCTTTTTATTTCTAGTTAGTGCAAAAACAAAGCGCATTGGAGGGAAAACATGAATCAACTATTTGATAATATCTCCGTCTACAAGGAACTCTAGTTAATGATCTATTCTCTGGACTCTGGTGTTCCAAGTCTCTAACTTATTCATTTCCCTCTAAAGAATAACCTGGATTACCTATATATATTGGCATTACAGATGAAGGACCGCGAGTTAGATGCACAGTGTTCACATCGGAATCTAGTGATCTCAAAGACAAGGGAAGAAGAGGAGTCATTCTATGGGTACCTCGAAGCCTTGATAAGCTCATTAACACAGCAAAGGACCAGTTAAGAGTTTCATCAACGAATTGTATTGTAGTGTCAGAAGATGGAGCCAAGATCCTGGACACAAATATGATCTCTGATGGTCAAAAGTTGTTTCTAGTTAGCGAAAGCACATCAAGTTTTTAAAATAAGTACACTATCCAGTACATTATAACTTCCCATGTGCTCTTAGAGGAAGGGAAAAACAGTGTAATATAGTTGTAATATGTAATAACTGAATAGACAATGTAGTACTGAAACCAAATGTTGGAGCTTTCTGGCAACACCAAGACTATGAGCTCATCATTGTGATTTAAAGCAGCATGGAAAAAAGTTGGGGTTGAGGAGAGCACATGGTTATCATCTCATGTATATATTATATTTGTTGATGATGAATCGTGGTTAAATCTTGAACTTAGGATCTCTACAATATTTTATTAGATTGTGTGATCACTTCTATTTTACAACATTTTAATTAAGTCCTTAATATACAGTAGAAAGTATTTAAAGATTACCAAGTAATATTGTGATTAATATAGCAATCATAAACGGATTATAAGTGTTGGAAACACACAAATCCACTGTTTTGAGTTCAAATGTTGGATCTGCACTTTGATTTAACTGAACTTAGAAATAGCATCCACCGGTCACTTCTAGGTTCAATTTTTGAGAAGTAGTATTGGTTGATGTCAAAATTGGACAACCCAACCACCAAAGGAACCCAACCACAAAGTGGATGGGACTGCTCCTCCCTTAATCAAAGGTTTTGAGTTTGAGTCGTGGATATAAAAAATTTTTTGATAGGAAACGCTACCCTCGAATGGGCCCTATCGAACCCAAATCCGGATTAGTCGGCTTCAATGTGGGTACCGGATACTAGATGGAAAAAAAAAAAACTAAAAATTACATATAGCCACAACTTAAGTATCATTTATTACATAAAATTTTAACTCTCAAAACATATTACAAAAATCTCACTTTTTCAATTTCTCTCTTTAAAAGTACATATACATAACTTTACTAATTTTTGTACAACTTATTTTCTTTGGAAGAAATCTAAAATCAACGAGCCAAACGTAATTTTCAACATTTTGTAATTTTTAAGATCCGAAGTTAGTTTTTTTTTTCGCCTTTACCAAAAAAATAATAGATTCTGATTGAACAATTTCTTGCATGTTGTTGATTCAATAGAATAAGTTCAAATCCTTTTTTTGTTCCAACTTTGAGTAAAATTTTCTTTTTCTACTTTACCAAAATTTAAAATTCTATAGAATAAGTTCTTTCATGTACTTCATTCACTCCTTATTACTTAGTAAATGGATGATACTCCGTCTTTTAATTTAGGATTAACTCTGTTACACCATTGTAAACCAACAAATCGGGTTATTGGGTTCGTTCCCAGAGAATTTGATTACGAGGATCCCAATTTTATTAAAAACAGATCAAAATATCGTAATGACCCCATTAACGTGAAGAAGCTCAGAAAAGCTGCTGATCGAAGTTCAAAATATCAAATTGGAGGAGTATTATTTGATTTTTTATTTTTTTTAATTTATTAATTTTTTCATTTTTTTCATCACTGTGAGTTTTTTTTATTTTTTATTTTTGAATATGATTGTTAGTTTTGCAGTATTATGTGAATTTTTTTCACGATTGTGAAGGTGCATTAGTAGTTGCCAGTGTTTGTACATATCTTATGTATATGGTAGACATATACATAACTATTGGTACGTATTTAAAATATAATAAGATGATTGTTTATTGTACTAAGATATAGTATTTTTTTCATCAATGTGAGATTTTTGAATTGTTGAATATGGTTGTTAGTTTTGCATTATTATATTGATTTTTTCATGAATTTGATGTTGCACTAGTAGTTGTTAGTATATATACATATCAGTACTTATGTATATGGTAGACATATACATAATTGTTGGTACGTATTTGAAATATAATGATATGTATAGTTCATATACATCACAGATTTTGTGTATTGTGTTTTTAAAGTTTCTGTAGGAATTGTTTGATTTAGTTATACCAATATACATCAGAAGTTATGCATATATGCTACTTTTATGCATATTCAATATTTTATGACAGAAAGGTCTATGGGATTAAGTTGTTTTGGAGTATCCTTTGACTGATTTTTTTGCCACAACGTGCATATCAGTGTTTTTTCAATAATGTGAGGTTTTTCATTTTTTTTATTTTGATTTTTGAATATGATTGTTAGTGTGGACAACGTTATGTGTGTTTTTCATTAATGTGATTGTGCTTTAGTAGTGGTCAATCTATATACATAACATTAAATATGTATGTATATTGTTTGCATACAGGTAGGGGTGTACAAACCAAATC
>NC_061113.1:238440537-238535486 GCF_002878395.1 Capsicum annuum
ATATTCAAACTCTTTTATACATAAAATATTAATTATAATCTACTTTTTAAATACTTTTTCAACTAGTTTTAGTAATTTTCAATAATTTGAAAGTAGATATGGATATATATATATATATATATATATATATATTTAGATTTGAGCCTTTAAGTTGTAATATTTGTTCATTAATTGCTAATTAAATGATCCAAAACTCAATATTAACTTAAAACCTAAACTTTTCATTCTTCATCTCACTTTTTAGTTTCAAAAGAATTTTCCGCTCCTCATTTTTTCATAATTATGGCTTTTCATTAGCACATGAGTGAAAACATATTTGATCTAGTCTTCGATCATAATATAATTGTAAAAAATAAATATTATAAAGAAAAAATGAAAAAAAAAAAAGACGAAAAAATCAACTAAAATCTAAACCGAAAAAATCAATTTTATGTTGGTTTGATTTGGTTTATAGTTTTAATAAACCGACATGATTGGTTTGATTTTTTCTTAATAAAAACCTAACCAACCCTACCTATGTACATCCCTACATGCAGGGGATTGTGGAGTGTGTGTTGTTGGTTATGCAGAATAACTAAGAGAAGGAATTGTTGTGCCTTCAATTGATTTTGAAGCAAAATACCATCGTATGAGATACGCGTCACTTCTTCGAAACTACGGTTTACAAAACGCATAAAAATGTTATGTTAGTGATAATGACGACCCTCCAAGATCAAGGACAAAATTTATCTCCATACCTGATGAAACAGGGATAGTTAGCATTGAATAGTCTTAAAGATACTTATGGTGAAGATTTTTTTCTTTCTGTGCATTTGTTAGGATTTTGAATTATTAAACTAATTTAGGTGTTTTGTATGCACAAAGTTATTTGGATTATTAGTTAAACTATTTTTCTGCATGATATTGTGTGTTGTGCCTATTACTTTTTGTTATAACGTACGTATATGTGTTATAAAAGTTAGTATATGTTAATCTTATCGAAATGATAATAGTATATACAAAATGTTTATGTAATTCACTCTTCTATATATAATTGATTTATGGATATTTTATTTTCAAGCTATTAATCTAATTCAACATATTAGATTAGCTTATGCATTTTCATAGTTTAACTATTCAATGACATGAAGCATGAATTCATCACAAAAATGTAAAATCACACCACCATATTTATGTTTTAAAATAATGACAATAGCAAATCCAACTTCTTTAACAACCTAAATCAATATGTTTAGGTACATTGCTGCATACGTATAGCAGACGCAAAGACAAGAAATCTATATATTTTATGTATATATTTATACATTAAAGTTAAAAATATCATATACCTACTTTTTGATTATCATAATTGTTGTATGATTATCAATACATAAGTATATTCGTTCATGGATAACAAATTCATATAACAATACGCATGAGTAGTCATAATTATATTTCAACATATTTTTGTCATATACATAGAATTACAATATAGATGTCGTCATATATATAGAATTATTATGTATAAGTAGTCATATACATAGAATTACTATGTATATGTAATCATGAACATAGACTTACAATGTTTGTGTAGTCATATACATAGAATGACAATGTATATGTATTCACATACATAAAGATTGAAATTATACCTAACAACATTGTACTGATAAACCTAGAATATATAATAGTTATATAAGAATTTCATAAGATTATCTAATAGGTTGAATCAGATAAGAGTAATACATAGACTTTTATATACATAAGTATAGGACTTCATATTCATTGAAGTCATAAATAAAACTGAATACCCAAACTATTTGTCAACATATACATTGAAGTAATGTATAACAATTGTATATTGTTACATGTATGAGTAACACATGCACAAACATACCTACTTGAAAAAGAAACTGGAAAACAAAACACTTTAATTTACATAGATTTGCGGTTAAAGACACCAGTTAATTAAAGAATAACGTAATAGAACATTAGTGATTTATTTTTTGAAATAAAAACTAATATATCAAAAATAATGAAACGGTAAACTAAATGAAAATGATATTCAACTGTTTGCAACAAAAAACAACTAAAACGGTTCAAAAAAGAAATACAAATCATTACTAAATTATAAACGAGTGAATAAAAATTGTATGTAGAGTCATTGATAGCTCATTTCTCCTTCGGAAAAAAGTTACAAGAAGATATATATATATATATATATACACACACGTTGAATTCTATTATGTTGACAAAAATAGTGAAGAAGTTGAGGGTTAGAAAATTAAGCATTCATCAATCTAAGCATACAATCGAATCAAATTAAATGAACATGAATCATATTTTTTCAATAAGTAAATCAGTTTCTTTTGTAGTTTAATGTGCATTTCAATATTTATAGAAATATTTCCTTAATAGAGTTCTATTTTAGGAGTATTTTTCTAATTGACCAGTACAAAGAAAAATACTAATTGATTCTCCTTCCATATATTTTAGGATTCCCATATATTTTAGGATTCTAGTTAATATAATTAAAATAATTAAATAATAAATTGAAGAAAATAGTGAAAAAACAATTTTGTCTAAAGGAGAGTCTTTAATGAAGGACAAAAAGTTCAAATCACTTTTCTAAAGGCCTTCGCAGTTTTAATATATTATATAGATTATAGATATAGATATAGATGTTCTATTAATCTTCCATTTTAAAAAGCCTATAAACAAACACAACTTTATCTTCACTTTCAACTTCATAGCTTTCAAATAAAATAAAAATATTTGATCTATGACCAAATGCCTACTAAGTAGCTAAACATCTCGATAATATGTATCATATCATCCATCTCTCCATAAACCTGAATTATATAACATATTGATAGATAGATTCTTCTAAAGAAATTTATTTACGCTTCAAAGCGATAAATAATTGGCCTGATTTTTCGGCATTAGCTTTCATCCATGCTGAAATCTCTTCACTTCTGAGAACAGTCCTTGCACAAGTTTTTTCTGCTATTTTACTTCCAAAGTGATTGATCAAAACTCCTTGTAAAATAGCGCTTAGATTTATCATTAATATCTTTGCATCGTGCTCAACCTCTGATTCCGGATATGTTAACTCTATTCTCTCTATGCTAAAATAATCATTTTTCTCCACCACTTTTGTCATGTCTTCAGGAGATGGAAAGTACATCGGTAAATTGAATGAGTCGACTAAAGATTCATCTAACTTTCCCTGTACCAAAAAGAAAAGAAACCTCAATTACAAATGTATGGTTAAACTAACTATTCTCCTTATTCCATTTATGTGACATAATTCGATTTGTGGTCTAAAATACTCCTAATCATTTCTGCAGTTATACATCATATCATTAAAGGTAAAAAGGAAATTTTAAAGTTAAAGTGGTTTCAATTATATAGAAAGACGACATTTTCTTGAGACTGTCACATAAATTTGGGCAAAGAAAGTACTAAATAATTTAATGAGATAAGCATCTAGTATCCCCTCGAACTATGATCAAAGTTGTTACGACACACTCCAACTTAACATGGATCCTATTACCCCTGAACTCAATTTTAGCGTATTTTTGTAACCCTTTTGTGCTGAAGTGACATTTTTATTACATAAAAATAGGGATCACATCAAAGGTGTCACATCAGCTAAAAAGGATGACAAAATACACTAAAATTGAGTTCAGAAGTAATAAAACCCCTGTGGAAAGTTAGAGTGTCATAGAAAATTTGGTCATAGTTCAGGAATACTAGATGATTTACTCTAATTTAATTACTCACCTCATTCACCAAATCCATAAGACTAGAACCAAAAAATTCCATGAGAGAATCACTAGTAAATGGTGAAATTAGCACCATCATTCCACCTTCAACAATCTCCTCAGCTCTTGCATTTAAGAACATTTCCATGTCCTTTTCAAATTGAGAAACATAAGCATTCAACACTTCAATATTTGATGAACCTATATAATGAATCATTCCCTTATTCCATGCTGGAGATTTTTCATCTAACAACTCTTCTGGACACTTAGATAACCAATGTATAGCACAAGAGGAATGTACAAAATGTATCGATCGCGATGGAAATAATCTGTCATAGAAAGATCCTGGAACTCCAGATACATAGTAGGATCGATCGATGGGTAGTGATCGAAAGAGGGCATTGAAATCATTAGTAACATGATCATTGAAAAATACTTGGAATTCAAGAATGTTATCATGGTACTTGTCCTTTAGAGCTTGTACAACATGTTGCATTGCAACTAAAGAGTTTGGTCCAACTGAACATCCCAAATCTGCAATACGTAATGTGTTTGAAGAAGATAACATGATTTTCATGTCAAGTTTTTCAATAATTGCATCTCTCACCATTTCCTTTGAATCATCTAATATTTCTCTCTGCATAATTATAACAATAAAGTCACAAATTAAAAATAATTATGTGATGTTTTTTTGTTATAGAGGATAAATTAAGTTTACTTTACTATGTCAAATTCAATACTATTACTTTTGGGAATCTCAGTAGTTTAATCAGAATCAGTTTGACTATTTGAACTTTTAGTCTCCCTTGCCCTCAATTATATTAAGAAAGAATAAACACGACTCCCTCTTTTTTATTTTACGTGGCCTCTGTACTAAACAAAGATGTTTCAATTTACTTATTCACTTTCACAAATTAAGAGAGATTTATTACTTCTTTCCCATACTAACCTTAGTACAGTATTGGATAGCTACTTAAACTACCAAGGCGTCGTTTGATACACCGGAGCGATAAGTACGGATATCACTAGCGTTGAGATATTCCATGAGATTATTCTATCCCCTTCATATGAGATAATAATCTCGCCATTTTACCACAAATGATAGGAGAGAATAGTTTAAAAATTAGTTAATACTTCACAGTTCATACCAAACATGAGATAAAGTTAATTTCAAACTTTATCGCGAAATTATTTTCCTTATTTAGTATACCAAACAATCCTGAATAGCAAATTTAGAAATCCAAAGCATCATTAACAACGTTACGTTAGTATAGCAAATTAAAATACACCTTTAATTAAAAACTTTTAAGGAATACATCAAGTTAACATGGATCAAGTAAAATGAAACTGACGGAGGGAGTGCTTTGAAGTTGTTGGCTATGAACTTGAAGAGATTTTCCAATCAAAGATTGTATAGAAATTCAAGAAATTAAATTAAATTAATACCTGCATTTGGGAGTTTTTGGAGTAGCTATAAGCACTATCATCATCATCATTTATGGGGAAAGATGTTGCCATTTTGGCTTTCTTCTTTTTCTCTGAATTCTTGGTTTATGTTTTCTTCTTGTAAGTAGCTTTTATCACTCCTAAATATTACTAATATTTCAGGTTCGTGAAATAAAGAGAAGATGTGTACGAACGAGATATCCAGTAATGAAAAAAAAGAAAAGAATCGAACAGAGGAATTCCTAAGCATCTGGTGATCTCAATTGTATCGATAACAATGATAACTCATTATTTCGATACATTATTTCTGTGCACAAAAAAAAAAAAAATTATAACACGTACTCGAAATCTCACTTACCAAATTTTATATTTGGTACAAGTTTTTTTTTTTTGGAAACTTTTCACTACATGCTCTGTCCTTCGAGTGAGCACTGTGTGTGCATTGAATCCCCCGATGCAATAGCCTGCAAACTATATGAGGATGTAAATCGCACTAAATAAGTTCTGCGCGACAGACTCAAATCTAAAAGACTTTGAGGGGAGAATTGATCCCTAATCACCTGGGTGGGTAACCGCCCTCCAAACCAACTAGGCTGTCCCAAAGGACATTCAGTAATAGTTTTATACACTATCAAATGATCCTTTTGAAAAAACAACAACTAATTAAAGTGGCCAAGTCACGATTTTATGTTACAATACTTGTGGCCAGTGCAAAACAGGCTGTCACAATTCCAACAATTGTTTGATTGGAATCATAATGTCCACGTACTATCAAATCAACTGGGGTCCATCACTCATTACTTTAAATTTTTATATAAATATAGACCGACAGTTTTAAAAAAAATTGATTACTATAAAGGTATCTATATATATGCCTTAAATGCTTTGCTATAAATATAATATACTTATAAATTGTATGCTAATAATTTCCTTACAATTTTGCTATTTTATCACAAATTATGGCACTCATTATGACATTTGAGCTAAATTTGTATTTATGTTTGAGACATAATTGAATATTTTCTCTCCCTTTTGACTTTGATTTATTTAGACATAATGCCACATAACTATAACATAATATATATAGCTATAAAATATATTTTAGCTAAATGTGAAAAATTCCGCAGCTAAACGCTTTAGCCACATTTTTTAACATAATAAAGTGAAGGGAAAACCTTATATCATTAGTCAGGAGAAGAAGAGCAAAAGAGAGAGGTCAATTAAGAACATTGATAAATAAACTTTTCAATTTTCTCTAGAGAGCACATTAAGTGAAAGATCTGATGAAAAAGTCAAAAGTATTAAAAAACAAATAAATAAAAAGCTTAGTCTATTAACATAAATGACTCAAGGTAAGGCTAGTAAAGCATTGGCTTTAGGCCTCAAAGGTAAGGCTAGTAAAACATTGGCTTTAGGCTCTTTAAAATTTTGAGGCTTTAAAAATTGCATAAACCACATAAATTCCTTTTATAGTGAAAGTATTTACATATAATCCCGTTAGTCTTTCTCTCTCCCTAATTTATAAAATATACTTATACATTAGGTAGGTCCTTATACATTACTGGAATGTATGATAAAATAAATTTGCCTATATTTATGGAAAGATAAATTAGTTACTATCTTTCTCTACCTTAATTAACGTCATTAATTACCTATCATTATGTGGTGTATGATTAAATATAGTAACTGAGATTTAAATTTAAAAAAAATCTTAAACATCACTGTTAATTGTTCTCATTGTTGAATTACATTCTTGAAAAAAAGTTGTCGCTTTCTTTCTTCAATTCTCGAAAAAAAATATGAACATCCTCATATTGTTGCGTCATTTCGGTATTTGGGAGTCAAAAATTATTTATCAATCCTACAAAAGTGACGCAATTATCGTTTTGGAAAGTACAATCTTCTTGAAATTGATTGCTACAATCACGATTGAATTGAATATTGAAGAAGTTCGAAAAAAATTGAAGTAAAATACATTGTTGAAGGTAATTCTTCTCCCATCATCATAAGAAATGACAATGGAGTGAGGGTTTACATGGTGTTGAAGTTTTAATTTTCGGAATTTATCAATACGGTATTTCATGATCTGAAAAAATAAAAGCAGACTCAAATCAAGAGAGAAAAAGATAGCAGCAAACTATTACGTATTAAAGATAACACTATACAACAGTTGCACATGTATGTGGGTACATCATTCATTTAAAAAATAATCTGCAGTAATGTATAATGTCATATTATACATTTAAGTATTAACATTAAACATGTATACTTCTATATCTTTATCAGAAGGTATAATGTAATCTTTTACAATATTAATATTTTCTAATTGTATAATACCAAATAATACATAAAATGCCTTTTAAATGTAATAAGAACTTATTAATGTATAATATAATGAAATATGTAGCAGAAGAATTACTACATTAGTCTTCCAAAAATAACTAATGTATGATGCCTGATATATTATAACTTATTTATTAAAATATAATCTTTCAAAATGTATAATATCACACTATACGTATAAAATATTCACCTTATACATTAATTATCAATGAGATTATGATAATTTTAAGAAAAAATTAGTGTTATTGTAACATTACATTGGTTACACGATAATAAGAAAAAGGAATGATTCAATTTCCTTTATTACGTGAATTGAAAGTGTACATCCAACTCCAATTATAAAAGTGACGCAAATAGGAGGGGGATGAGAGAGTATTAATATTACATTAGGTTGATTGTAGGCGTAAATAAAGGAGCACATATATGGAGCAAAAATCAGTGCACTAAAATAGGAGCAAAATATGGTATTTTGATATGTATGAGGGGGATGAGAGAGAGAGTGAATTTAAGGGATTTAAGTAATTACTTTGGGATTTTTGTAATTTCCTTTTCAATATGGGATTTTATGTAATAAGGTAAAGTTACATTGTGTATATATGTAATTTTTAGTCAAAAATTTTAATAGTAAATATTAGAGATCCCGAACTATAGCCAAAGTTGCTACGATACGCTCCAACTTCACAGGGGTCTTATTACCTCTAAACTCAATTTTAGCATATTTTTGTCACACTTTTGTGCTGACGTAACACCTTTATCACATAAAATGAGGCCCACGTTAAAGGTGTCACATCAGCTAAAATTTTTGAATAAAGGTGCTACATCGGCTAAAAGAATGACAAAAATATACTAAAATTTAGTTTAAGGGGGTGATAAGACCCCTGTGAAATTGTACTGTGTCGTAGCAAATTTGGGCATAATTCAGGGGTACTAGATGCTTTACTCTTAATATTCAACTTCACTTGAAATAATAATGAATGTGGTGAAATAAGTTTAAAAGATTATCTAAAAAGGGAAAGATAAAATTATCTAATTCATATAAGAAATATTTTAGAATTTTAAATTAATCAACTCAAACTTCATATTAATTAATATAGTTTTTACAACAACATCCAAGTTAATGTGTAACAAAAAAATATCTTATTAACTAGAATTCAACCTTACTTTTATTAATAATCATATTAATATGTGAAATTAGATATCTTAGGGATTGTTTCGTAGGATGTATTAGAAAAAATTACTGCATTCATCAGCTTTGTATATACAATACCTTGTTTGGTATACTCTTTTAATTATGTCTATTAATTCAACTTTATAAGTATCTACTTGTGCATATCCAAAGTTGGGGGCATTGATCTTAGTTAAGTTAAAGGACATGTTTATGTATTATACCTATACAATGCATGTTACTTTTAATAATTCGAACCAAACAATGCATATTAATACCAATATTATTAATATTAACATTACTAATACACCCTATTCTTATACACTCTATCAAACAATCCCTTAAAATGAGAAATAATTACCTGCAAATGGGAGTTTTTGGAGTAGCTATAAGGATAATAATGCTAATATGCTTCTTCTGTCGGGGAACAATGGTAAAATAATAATAACAATATTATTTAACCGTAATAAAATAATAATATAAAAATAATAATATTAGCAGTACAATGACATAACAGTGTATAATTAATATAATAATAAAATAATAATATTGTAACCTATATAATAGTCATATATAATTTCTTATTGACAAATTAATGATACTGAATATTAAATAAATATTACTGTAATATTATGTTAAGTGATATATTAATTATCCTTGAGTCGTGTTAGGCACTATCCTAAGAAACTATTTCAGCAGTGCAAAATATTTTTTCAAGATTAAACAAGTATTTTTCTAATTAATTAGAGGATACAGAAATTAATAAAATTATTAATACAAATACCAACAAGTTAATTTAAAAAATAATATAATTAGTAGAGCACTTTAATTAAATATATAATAACATAAAGAAGGGGTGAAAGAAAGGAGAAAATGGAGGAGTAAGAATTAAATTAAAGAAAATTTGAAAGTTGGCTACTACATTCTGTTGGCAAAGAAGATAGGCTATTTATAGGCTAAAGATAAAAGCTTCTCCCTTAGACAATATGACAGGTGTATCAATACTTGTCTTTTTAACTAATTTGAGAAGAACTACTCTTAACCTATTTAAGACAAGTGTAGGCCAAGTGGTAAGAACATGCCATGCATGTATTTTTAATAATCCTTCTTTTCAAGTAAAATAAAAACTTTTCAAATAAACTACTATAATAAATTATTTTGAAATAAATAATTATTTTTCCTACATCTTTTTCTTCTCCTTAATTATTGCTCAATGTTTTCTTCACACATGTATCTTCTTGTATATATAGCTAGACTAGATATAAAAATGGATGTTGCACTTTTGGAAAAGTGAAAAAGCAACCTGAGAAAATTGAAGAATAAGTGTCTTTTAAGTCTTGAATGAAGGATTGAAGACATTGACCAACAGATAGAGTCAAACATTATTAGGAAACTTGATCAAGTTAATTGTGGACTTGATTAATATTTTCAAAACTTTATAATCTTTTCAAAAATACAAATCAACCTGACCCACACCCTCTTCAATCCAAATCAACCACTCTCTCCTCTCTCTCGACAACTTCTCTCAACTCTCTCCCAACCAACAGTTCTGCAAAATTTCTTCCTTCAACCTCTGACGAAAAATAGTTGGGCTTTGCGTTTCCCTCTTCAATTCATTCAACCTGTCTCTCATCCCTCTCTCGACAGCTTCTCTCAACTCTCTCCCAACCAACTGTTCTGCAAATTTCTTATTTCAATCATCGGCGACTTCAACATCCGACTACAAATAGTTGGGATTCCAGTTCCTTTTTGACTTCAATAGATGTGACAGTCTTGCTCTCCGGCCACAACAACTTCAAATTCTTCATCGGTCCTTTTCTTCTTTCACAGGTAAAAATTTATAGCCTTTTTAGTTTTGAAGAAAACGAGGAACTTGAGACAACTTCTCTTATAGTATTGGTTACAAATTTCAATATTTGTTGTACTAATTTGAAATGCGATCTGAATAAAACCCTATATCTGGTATTTCTTCTCTTCTCTTCTCTTTTCGAAGTGAATTATGATATTTTGTTGTTTTTTGAATTTTTTTTGAAGATTGATTTTTATTGTTTGTGTTTATAAAAATAAAAGGACAATTTGGTTTGATTTGTTCTGTTCTTGTTCTTAGTAAAAATGGTGAAATTGTTGTTTTTTGTTTAACAAAATCGTGCTACTATTTCCTCCGACAGATTACCCATCTGGTGCAACATATTAACCATCTGATGCAACATATTCATCATACGATGCAACATATTCATCATACGATGCAACAGATAAACCATCTGATGCACCAGAGGAACCATCAGATTACAATTCTGATGCAACAGATTAATAATCTGATGCAACAACTTTACCATATGTTGCAACAGATTAAGCTTCGGATAAAAAATCAGATGCAACTAATTAACCATCTAGTGCAATGGAAGAACCATCAGATTAATGATCTGATACAACAGATGAACCTCCTGTTGGATAAATCCTACCAACTCTTCCTACAGGAAAAGTCCAAGACTTGATTTTTCCAAATGATCATTCATCTGCCGTGATAGATGACCCTATGTTGGAAGAAATCTAAACAATATTAACCGTTGATAACTGCTCCAACAGATCACTCATGTGTTGCAACAGATGTGTGACCTGCTTCACAGACCATTTATCTTTCTCAACAGATGAGTGATATGTTTTGTATTATCGCAACAGATTACTCAGTCGTTGCTACGGATTATTTAACTGTTCTAACAGATTACTCATATATTGCAACAGATGATGTCACAATAGTTGTGTGATCTGTTGAACAGACCATTCATCTGTCTTAAAAGATGAGTGGTACGTTTTGTATTGTTACAATAGATTATTCATCCGCTGCAATAGTTTGGTTATATGTTGCAACAGATATACTACCTGGTGCAATAGATCGATGATTTGTTGCAACTATTATTTTATTGTTTAGCATGTTTGATTTACTGTTATCCTTTTTTAACGATGCATTAATCAACAATAATATATTATTTTATGTTCTTGTTAATTTTAGATAATATGGTTTCCAAAAGAACAGAAACTGAATCAAGTCCAAGTAAAGGAACAAGTGAAGCAGCTAGGCTATATCCACCACTCTATGAGCTTGCTTTACAAAGGTTATCTCAATCGGGAGCAGAATATTATGAACACGGGGAGGAGGAATATTTCAAAAGAGATGATGCAGATGCTAATAGCCCTTCTACCGAAGAGCTAGTTAAAGCCTTCAACATTGATCGTTATCCTGTGAGAATGCAGTGCGATGGTGCCACAGATTTAACGACTGATTTCGTGGTTAAGTCAGTAATGGAAAAATCTTTCGAAGCCTTCAGAAAAATACTTTGAGAATAAAAATTGGATGCTTATTTCAGGGACAGCTGCTTTGGAAAATATCTTGATTTGCCGGAGGACAACAATGCTCGTTTCCAAATAAAAATGGTATATGAATTTCTCAAGCGTAGATTTATGTATGAAAACAAAGATAAGATGGATGAGGTGTGGATAAATTACTGTGGTATGCCTGTTTGTTTTGGTTGGAAGGAGTTTGTCATAGTTACTGGACTAAAATGTTATCCTCCTTCTCAAGTTATACCTATTCTAACCCAAAAAAGCACCCCGCACACCCATAAAAGGCAAAGGAAAGTTGTGTGATCGTGATGACCTGGTGTCTATTGTTGGTCCAAGCTTCAAAAAAAAATTGATAGAAGCGTTGAAAGGTAAAGGACTTTCAAAAAAGCACAAGAAGTCACTGTGCTTGGTTTGGTTTGTACATAATATTCTTTGGGAGAGAGACGTTAACAACAACATAAGCCTCAGTTTAATAAAGCTCTCTAAGAATCTTGAGGCGTTTAACAGCTATCCATGGGGGTATGAAATCTTCAAAATGACTGTCAAATATTTGTTGACTCCATTAGCGCCAAAGACAGTCAACTTATATGGCTTCCTATGGGCTTTCATGGTAAATGTTTCTTTCTTCTATTATGATATCATTCATTTTTTTGCTCAATAATGATTTTAATTTATTGGCGTTATTTTATAGGCTTGGGCGTTTGAAGCCATTCCTTATTCGAGATAACAAGTGAACTACCAGGAAGGAGTTTCCTGTCCAAGAATCTTGAGATGGTTGTCGGCCAAAACTAATAAAAATGTAAAATTTCTTGATCTCTTCAACCCACCGAAGGATGCAGTAAGTATAATTATAATTAATTTTTTCTTTTAATTAATATTTTTTTTGAATGATCTAATCATCATTCTAATATATGTAATGATTTATGTTAGAATGTGCATCCGTCGCTAGTTTTGACCAATCGAGAGTTGAAGATGTCATTTTTTCTTACTTTACGGTCTGTGCAAACTTTATCGGACCCTAAGGTCATCAATAGAATAAAAATGGAATTGTTTGGAGCAACAACCATTACAAGAAAAATAATTTTGGAGGGTGGGCTTGTTGTTGTTGATGGAGCTGTTGGTGGTAGTAATGGTGCTATTGTTGGTACTAATGATGCTCCTCTTATAGTATTTAAAGCAAACCATTATGAGTATGATCATACTGGTTATATAGATTTTGCCTCTCCCAGTGAATGTTCTGCATGCAAATGTCAAGACTGCATGGTGAAACATAATGTAGTGATTAATGCTATTAATGCATTAACTGCTTCTGTAAAGGAATTGACATCTAAGAGGGGTCTCATTCTATTAGAGATTAGGTCTAAGAAGAGAAGAAGAGTGATTTTCAGGGCATTATCAGGAATCTAAAAAAGCAAAATTGCAACTCCTCTTTCTATGTGTTGCACTGAGCAACGTACAATGTCCAAAGAAGAGCAGCACGAGCTAAAGAAGGTGAATATATTATGTCTTCCAACTGACAAAACAAACAGACACATATCTGTTTTACCAGATGACACATCTGCTGAAAATTATCAAACAGTTATATACATCTGTTGCAACAGTTGACTAACCTATTGCACCAGATACTTTATCTGGTGCAACATATGTCTCGTTTGTTTTAGCAAATCAAATAGATCTTTGTACAACTTTTATTTATACCAACAGACGACCTATCTGCTGCAACAGATGATTCATATATTGCAATGGATGGTTCATCCGTTGGAAATTATCACACAGGGTCTTACTCATGTAGAAATTTATCCCAACAGTTGATTCATTGTTGCAATAAAAATATAATATGTTTGGGATAATTTAAAATGGGAAGAAGACCTGTTTGATTTGCAAAAAGAGATGAGTTATTCTTTTTTATTTTATTGTATCTCTGTGATTAGCATTGACTAATTCTGGCTATCCAGGTGGATGTAGGAGAAGCTACTGCTGAACAACATTGATAATATGCTACTCTTTTTATGGAAATATAGAGAACAGAAAGCGCAGAAACTGTATGCAAGCGACAATAAAGATCCACAATGAGCAAACCCGAATTCCATAACACCGGATGAAGAACAACTTGTCCATACTGAGTAGATCTTTATATCTTGAGCCTGTCAAAGCAATCCTTGGCAGTATAGTTAAATTGTTGTTGATGTATTTGTTGAGATCTGTACCCATAATAATTTTTTTATATTTCATTTATTCGTTGACTTATTTCAGCTAATTTATGAAGGCTTCGATTTATTTTATTTTGTCTACGAATTTTATTTATTCTTTAGATTTAAACTTATTAATTGAAAAGGAATACTAGATTCAAATATTGCAACAGATAATGTATTTGTTGCAACAGACGACACATCTATTGGAAAATTCGAACAGATTTAGACATATGTTGCAACAGTTAGGTGATCTGTTGGAATTTATCAAACAGGTCTTTCCATTGTTGCAACAGACGGACTTTAGATAAAAACATCAATATAATGCAACAGATGACACATCTATTTGGAAAAAAAGAACAAATTTAGACATATGTTGCAACAGATGGATTTTATCTGTTGCAACAGATGACACATCTATTGGAATAATAGAACAGATTTATAGATATGTTGCAATAGGTAGGTTATCTGTTGGAATTTATCAAACAGGTCTTTCCACTGTTGCAATAGATGGACTTTAGATAAAAATATTGAGATAATGCAACAGATGACCAACCTATTGCAATAGATAAAATATATGTCAGAACAGATAGGATAACTGTTACAACGGGTGGAGAATCTATTGCATTATAAAAATTCAACTTTCGTTGGACATAAAAAATTTCCACCACGTGTAAAAAGATTAAAGTGAATTGAAATAAAAAAGATACAACCCATCGACGGTGTTCAGTTCACACACCTAAAATAACATAGGCATCAAGTAGACATGTTCATTTTAAACACGTAAAATAAAATAGGCATCAAATGTGTTAGTGTCAGTCCTGACACATTTCGCTGACTTGCAGTCACTTGGCCCCTAACGGTCATCTCCCCCCCCCCTATTGTCCTATATATTCATCTTCCTTAGCATGCCTGCCACCAACACCAACAACTCCACCAGAAGAAGCACCCGGATCTACCTTAGTAAAAGGTTGGTCATGAAGAGCCTCAATATTAGGCTGAACTTGCCTAACTGCTCTTCTTATGGCTGTTGCTCCAGCCAATTTCTTCTTTATTAACTCCACCATTGGGTCTGCAATAATATCAACATGACCTAGAGTAATATAAGAAGTCATCACCGACTCCTCCTCAGTAGGTACGATCCATGGATGCACAACCTATAAAAAAGAAAAAAAAAGACAGATGCATTTAAATCATATAATATAATAATTTTCACAGTTGGGCTACATTTTAAAAAAAAAAGACCCATCGGTTGCATAGTTTGCAGTGTATGGTTAAAATCCATTTGAGTCTGGTTCAGAGAAACAGAGCAACACATGGATAATCTGATGTAAAATATCAATTATCTGTTGCAACAGCTGCACAAGATGGGTAATCTGTTATGCAACAGATGATCTGTACATCACAACAGATGAATGATATGTTATTAGATTAAACATTTATTACATAATTTACAGTAGATGGTTAATCTTTTAGGAGTCGGGTTCAGAGAACCAACGTCACTGATGGGTAATCTGATGAAATATATACCCCGTCGCAACAGATGTCCCATCTGGTGCATTAGATATAACATCTCATGCACCAAGTATAACATCTGTTCAATATCTTTCTTATCTTGGAGTAGAATTATTTTACTTGAAGAAGACGTATTGCATCATCCGGAGGGTTAAAGAGATCAGTCTCCTTAATATTGGTGTTGCTCTTTGCAGCCAACCACCTAAACATCCTCAAATGAGAAACCCCATCCGGGTAATCCATTAACTGTTTTTGAAGGGGGGGAATGGCTTCGAATGCCCAAGCCTAAAAAGTGTAAACAGGAAGTAAGCAAAAAAAATCATAATAACTATATTCAATATAAATTAATGGATGAGTAAAATTAGTGATTAATTTTACCATGAAAGCTCAAGGAAAGTCGTATAATGTGGTCGTCCCTGAGGATAGCTTTGTCAGTAAATATTGGACAGTCAAGTAGAAGTTGTCATATCCCCAGGGATAATTGTTAAAGTTATCAAAATCCTCAGCACACGCCAACAAATCATCTTCTATGACCTTGTTGACGTCTCTTGCCAATATAACCGAATGGGCAAATCAAACTAAGCACAATTGCTCCCTGTACTGCTCTGGTATGGTTTTATCCTCTAGATCTATCAACAAATCCGATGCTTTGTAGCCACGTCGAGCAATGTCAAATAACCCATTTATTTTTCCCTTGTATTTTCTTGCCTTGGATATTTTGTGGGGTGATGGTCCTTCTGGACGATGACATCTCAGGCCCGTCACTATGGCATACTCTTGCAATCTAAAACAAACAGGCATGCCACAGTAGTTGATCCAGATTTCATCCATCTTCTTTTTTCTCCCTCTTTCGGATCTTTATTATCCCCCGTGTACTTGATCCTGCGCTTGAGAAGACCATATACCATCGTCATAGGAAAACGGATATGGGCAGAGGGGTCCTCAGGCAGCTCAAGAAAGCATCTAAAGCAGCGCTTCATAAAAAGTCCGCCTATGTTTTTGTTCTTCATAATTTTCATAAAATGTTCAAATAATTTCCCCATCTGACATTTAAGTACAATTTGACCAGTTAGTTGTTTTCCTTCTGGGTCATTTATCGGCATCGCAACTTCAAACCTGTCAATACTAAAAGTTTTGACAGGATCATGCTGGGATGTTGATATTAACTCACACCACGTCGGTGATCCATTATCATCATGTTGAAGATCATCCCCTTTCTCTTTCTGACTCTTCAATTCCTCCTCTTTCTCACTTTTATTTTCCTCATCACCATCTATGGACCCTTGTCCACCTCCCTTAACGTTGTTTTCACATCTTTCCTCAGCTTTACTTTTCCCTAACTGAGATTATTCAGGAAGCTCCTCCGAATTCCTCTGTACTGTAGCTTTGTTTTAGTGGTCAGACGTTGATCCACTTTCACTTTCTTTTCTTTTGGGAGACATCTTTTACCTACAGACAAAAAAAAACAAAAATTATATTACAGTTGATGTTTGCATAGATTTTAAAAAATACATTACAAACACTACGAATACCGACACACCAACCACCACCACCACAAACACTACCAACCAATGCAACCAAGCAAAGAAACACCACGAATACCGACAGCACCACAAAAACCACCAACCAATGCCACCACCGGTGCCACCACGACGACCACAAACACCACCACCACTATCAACACCATCCAACTATACCACGATAGTCAATGGAACACTGCAACGGAGACTAAGGATTTCTTGAGTTCTTCCTACGATTTTACCATCAAAACTCAAAATTGTAAACCCATTCTCGAAGATAATTCAACTAAAAGTTTTATTTTTTATCATTAACTTAAAAGCCCTTATTTTTTAGAAAAAAATAAAAAATATAAAGCTCTTCTCGAACTCTGTTGCCTACGAAAACAAAGAAAATGACTGATACAAGCAAGAATAATGTCGAAAATAATACCTATTTGGTAAAAAATGAGAAAAAAAGCGATCTGTTGTGGAGGGTTGAGAAAATTTGTTGAGTAGTTGTTGTCTGTACTATATTGTTGAGTGAGAATGAGAGAGAAAGAGCTAGACCGCGAGATTTGAAATGATGAAACGTTTTGTATGGGTTGATTTGTATTTTAGAAAAGAATGACAAGTAGTTTTGAAAATGTTAATTTGGTTCGAAATGATCTTAATTATTTTTAAAATCATGAAATATATGCGTAATTTTTAAAATCATATAAAAATAATTGAAGTTGTAGTTGACCGAGTACTCTAGGAGGTGACCCTGTGAAAACTCACCCCTGGTCCTAGATTAATCAATTTAGAAGTCTAACATATGAACTCAATTGAAATTGTAAAAAACAAATGTTTAACATGTTGCATCAGATTTATCATCTGTTATAAATTATTAATCAGATTAAGTAACGACGGATTACGAATACAATGTAAATTATCAAACAGATTAAGTCTTTTGTTGCGACAGATTACCCATCTGTTGTAAATTATCAAATGGATTGTCATATGTCACAATAGATTATCCATATGTTGAAAATTATCAAATAGGCGCTGCCATCTGTTGTGGATGACCCTATGAGAACTCACCCCTAGTCCTAGATTAATCGATAGTTTACCCTATGAGAACTCACCCCTAGTCCCAGATTATTCAATCAAGGCATTAGTAACCTAGTCCTAAATTAATCAATTAAGGTATTAGTCTAACATATGAGGTAGTAAGAATTGGTTCGGCTTAGAGTGATTGATCGCCGACTCTGGTCGGGAGGAACGCAGTACCGTTTCATCATGCAATTGACAAAAGACTCAATTGAAGTTGTAGTTGCCCCTATGAGAACTCACATTCAATTAAAGTATTAGTCTAACATATGAACTCAATTGAATTATATATATAAACAAATGTTCAACCTGTTGCAACAAATATCTTTTTTGTTGGATCAAACAGATTATGTAATTAAAAAGATAGGATCAAACAGATTATGTAATCTATTGCAACATATTACACATCTGTTGTAAACTATCATACAGATTAAGCCATTTGTTGATAGATCACGAATCTATTGTAAACTATCAAATAGATTAAGTCATCTGTTGCAACAGATTACCCATCTGTTGTAAATTATCAAATGGATTGAGTCATATATTGTAATAGATTATCCATCTGTTGTAAATTATCAAATAGACGTTGTCATCTATTGTAGTTGACATTATGAGAACTCACCACTAGTCCTAGATCAATCAATTAAGGTATTAGTCTAACATATGAGGTAATAAGAATCGGTTCGGCTCAAAGTGATCGATCGTCGACTCTGGTCGGGAGGAACGCAGTACTGTCTCATCATGTAATTGATAAAAAACTCAATTGAAGTTGTAGTTAACCCTATATTCAATTAGTGTATTAGTACCCTAGTCCTAGATTAATCAATTATGGTATTAGTCTAATATATGAGGTAGTAAGAATTGGTTTGACTCAGAGTTATCGATCGACGACTCTAGTCGGGAGAAACACAGTATCGTTTCATCATGCAATTGCCAAAAGATTCAATTGAAAGTTGTAGTTGACCTTATGAGAACTCACCTCTAGTCCCAGATTATTCAATTAAGGTATTAGTACCCTAGTCCTAGATTAATCAATTAAGGTATTAGTCTAACATATGAGGTAGTAAGGATCGGTTAGGCTCAGATTGATCGATCACCGACTCTGGTCGGGAGGAACGCAGTACCATTTCATTATGCAATTGACAAAAGACTCAATTGAAGTTGTAGTTGACCCTATGAGAACTCACATTCAATTAAGGTATTAGTCAAACATATGAACTCAATTCAATTATATATAAAAAATTGTTCAACCTGTTGCAACAAATGTCTTTTTTGTTGGATCAAATAGATTATGTAATTTGTTGCAACATATTACACATCTGTTGTAAACTATCATACAGATTAAGCCATTTATTGCGACAAATCATGAATCTGTTGTAAACTATCAAACAGATTACCCATCTGTTGTAAATTATCAAATGGATTGAGTCAGATGTTGCAATAGATTACCCATTTGTTGTAAATTATCAAATAGACGCTGTCATCTATTGTAGTTGACATTATGAGAACTCACCCCTAATCCTAGATCAATCAATTAAGGTATTAGTTTAGCTATGAGGTAGTAAGAATCGGTTTGGCTCAAAGTGATCGATCACCGACTCTGGTGGGGAGGAACACAGTACCATCTCATCATGCAATTGACAAAAGACTCAATTGAAGTTCAAGTTGACCCTATATTCAATTAGGGAATTAGTACCCTAGTCCTAGATTAATCAATTAAGGTATTAGTCTAACATATGAGGTAGTAAGAATTGGTTTGACTCAGAGTTATCGATCGACGACTCCAGTTGGGAGTAGCGCAGCACCGTCTCATCATGCAATTGCCAAAATACTCAATTGAAGTTGTAGTTGACCTTATGAGAACTCACCCCTAGTCCCATATTATTCAATCAAGGTATTAGTACCCTAGTCCTAGATTAATCAATTAAGGTATTAATCTAACATATGAGGTAGTAAGAATTATCTCGGCTCAGAGTGATCGAACGACGACTCTGGTTGGAAGAATGCAGTACTGTCTCATTATGAAATTGCCAAAAGACTCAATTAAAGTTGTATTTGACCCTATGAGAACTCCCATTCAATTAAGATTTTAGTCTAACATATGAAATCAATTGAAATTATATATAAACAAATGTTCAAACAGATTAAGTCATCTGTTACACTTAAATGATTTTTTATCCTTTTTTTTATAAAGCAATTTAGGTATTTCCTGTCCGAGATAAAATAGTTAAAATACTAAGGCGGTAAAAAATATTACACGGTACAACTTTGATAACTCAAAAATCTCCTGAGTGATTAGTCTTATCTGGTCTTTTCAATGTCACCGTCTCCTCGTGCCCCTCAAAACTTATTAATGAATATTTAAAACCACCTATATCTAGAACTCTCTCTCCTTCAGCCATAAAGTAGTCTAGACTAGACTCAACTCATAACTCTTCTTTATTCTTTATTCTCAATTATCTTTGTTGTTTACTTTTTTCCTCTTTTTTCTCTTTTCTTTCGGATGAGAATCCTTTGGGATCTCAACTAATCAATATCTTTTCTCAACTGAACTGGATGTTCTGATCCGTTTGCTTTTTTGACATCGCAGGTATGGTTCAAAGTTGCTCTTTTCATCTCGTCTTCTTCTTTGTATGTCATTTAAATTAGTTATTTACATCTGGTTCTATCAATGATTTACCCATTACCAATTTTCTAATTATTGAGAAAATTAAAGGAAAGGTGACTTTTAAGTCTTGAATGAACGAATCGTTGTTTTTATTAAAATATGCAAAAAAAGCCATCTGTTGGGAGAACTTAAAAAGCCTTGTTATCAATATAGTTTTTTTTGTATGTCCTTTGTTTGGTACTTTGGTGGGGCTGTTGTTGGGGGTGGTGGTTGTGTTGGAACATGTGATGTTTGTGTTGTGGATGGTGCTGGAACATATGATGTTGTTTTATTTGTTTCTTTGTTGTTGATGCAGTTGGTAGTGGTGTTGCAATAGTTTCCTCAACTGTTGTAACTGATGAATCAGCTGTTGAAAAAGAAGGAGCAACTTTTTAAAGAAATCAAACCAGTAGTAAGGCTGGTTTGATTTATTCCAACAGATGGCCCATCTGTTGCAACATGTCATCCATCCTTTGCAAATGATGCCTCATCGTTTAAATAGATAGGTAATCTGTTGTATCATATTGGTCATCTGTTGATTCACTCAATTTTGTGTTACCCTTTTGTAATGTTCTTTTTGTTCTTGTCTTGTTTGATATCAAATGAATTTCTTTTGTTTGCAGACAAAAGGATCTGAAATTGGAACCATTTTTGCCCGGCCAGCATTAAAGGCTAGAGTAAAGATGGGTTCGGAGGAATAAGCTGTTTGCAGATGGAACCACTTCATATTTGGGAGGTATGTATTACTGATCACCTTATCATGAAAACACACATCCAGTACAATGATTTTGTGAATGTTTATTCTATACCTATTAGGCATTAATTCTTCAAATAAGATATGGAATTTGACAGTTAAGATTGTTAGGTTCGAATTAACAAGGCTGAGGGACCAAGATGGTGATGTCGATATCCCGTTACAATTTAATGACGATTTATGCTCATATTTTTGTGTCAAGTTTGGAGAAGGGTTTAAGTTTTTGGCGGCAGTGTAAATTCCAATAGTGATTGGACTGATTTTAATGGCATAATGGACTCCTTGAAAGGCCTCCGAAGCCTCACAATACAACAAACAACGATAGAACCAATAGAATTCCCCTGGTCCAAATTTACGTGGATGGGTTGTTGGAGAAGACTATTATACAGTAGAAGGTGTTTGGGAGAAAACCTGTGTGGGAAGAAGGAGGTTGAGAAGTCCATATATCATCTTAGTACTTGTTTAAGAGGATACACAGGGTCAGAAGGAAAGTATAGCAAAATTAACTTATGAAATTGAGATGAAAAATGAAAAAACTGGATGAGATGCGAATGTGAAAGTGTATCCAAAAATGAAAATCCATCAGTCATTGAAGAAAAAGAAGAATGGTCAAGAGGAATTGACCCTGTGTATCCTCTTAAACAAGTACTAAGATGATATATGGCCTTCTCAACCTCCTTCTTCCCCCACAGGTTTTCTCCCAAACACCTTCTGTTGTATAATAGTCTCCTCCACCAATCCATCCATATAAATTTGGACCAGGGGAATTTCTATTAGTTCTATCGTTGTTTGCTGCATTGCGAGGCTTCGGAGGCCTTTCAAGAAGTCCATTGTGCTATTAAAATCGGTCCAATCACTATTGGATATTTGTACTGCCGCAAAAAATTTGAACCCTTCCCCAAACTTGACACAAAAATATGTGCATGAATCGTGTCATTAAATTGTAACGGGGTATCGACACCACCGTCTTGGAATCCTTCGGCCTTATCAGTTTGCACCTATCAAACTAAACTGTACAATTTAGGATCTTGTTTGAAGGATCAGTGTCTAATCATCGGTAAAAAACTACATTCACAAAATCATTGAACTTTATGTGTCTTCACGATAGCCTGATCAATAATATACATAATTTGCATGCATGAAAATGGGATCCATTGTACGCATCTTATTCTTCCTATCCCATCAAGACATGTCAGTGTTGTTTATTCATCTGCACGAATGTGATGACTATTAAAATGGAGGTGTGAAGAGTCGTGACTTTTTATCTTAACACATTCAAAATAGCTGATGAATCGAAATCTCCATCTGTTGCAACTGACGAATCAGCTGTTGGAAGAAATCAAAACATCTCCTCCAAACTATGGTCCATCTGTCACAATAGATAATCTATATGTTGCAACATATGGTAAATCTGTTGCGATAGACCTAACTTTTTTTTTTAATTAATCTGCACGCATGTGATTACTTCTTTCTAAATATGTTTGTTTCAATTTAGTTTTCCTATTTATAAAATCAAGAGAATTTTATTAGATTTTTTCAAAATTACCCCTATTATTAAATGACTACATAAAGTATATTATTCACATTTATACTTTCTAATCATAATTAATAAGGCCAATTTGGTAAAACAATCACCTAATTTATATTTTTATTAATTGGTATGCCATGTTCATGGGTCCCAACTAATACGTAACGGAGGGACTATTAAAAAGAGGTGAAGACTTTTTATCTCACACATTCAAAATAGCTAATGAATCGAATACTCCATCTGTTGAAACTAAAACTAATGAATCAGCTGTCAGAAGATATCAAAACATCTCCTCCAACTTATACATATTGTCCATCTATTGCAACATATAATACATAAGTTGCATCAGATGTCTTATTTGTTGCATATACAAACCATCTATTATAATATATGGTAAATCCATTTTGACAGTAGTCTGTTGCACATTCAATTCGTCCATCTGTTGCAACAGATGCTAAATCTATTAAAAATGTTGGACGATCTGTTGCAACAGCTCAATAATAATGGCTTTTATCGAGTCTCAAACCGCTATCAAAAGGTAAGAAGTAATTAATGTAAAAGAAAAAGTCATGACTTTTCACAGAAAACAAAATGCCACCAGTTTGAATGTAATTAATACAATGGAGCTGAACAGTCCTGCCTTTTGGCCTGACACGTCCAGATTATATTATAGGTCCCTCAATCTACATTCAACTCTATTTATTTCTTATATTTTTTCCTTTCGCATGACATCTTCAACCACTTCTCTTCAAAGAGCATATTCCTTTCTCTTTGAGGTAATTTTTTTTGGGCATAAATTTACCAGTTGATCGTATACGTTGTATTACATTGTCAACATTTTTCTTTACATTTGACAATTCATGCGTGTTCTAGATATGGCTGATCCTTTTCTGGACATTGCTATCCTATGCGACACAGTGCAGAAATTTCAAAGGCAAGTTAATGACCTGCAGAATGAGTTGGTCGCTGTGAGAGAGACAATATTCAGAAAGATGTAGAGGCTGATGAGAGCCCTGCTGCTGCGAGTTGATTGGCTAGCTGTCATTAATGATGATGATGATAATAATAATTAGAATGTTTTTTTTCTTTTAGCGTATGTATTTTAATTTTTCTATATTGGATCTATACCTAATGTATTTTATTTTTCATTTAATTAGAAGTTTACTTTTAGTCAGAGTTTGGCATTTTAATTCCTATTCAATTTTCATTCTGTTTTCTTCTAATCTAATAAATGTTAATGAGTCGACGGTTGGAGGCAATGTTGAATCTAGTAGTACTAGAAATTTTGGCTTTTGAGTTCTTTCAACAGTTGGAACCGATTGGTCATCTGTTGGGTTTCAACAGATTGTCCATCTATTTCGACAGATTTTCATCTGTTGGAGGAAAGCATTCCAGTTGTCTGTGCAACTGTTGAGAATAATTGTGGTCTACTGTATTATTTAAATTCATATTTTGCCTCATTTTATTGATGCACAAGTTATTTAAAAAAAAGTCATTTTATATATAATAAATGATAATATTAGGTTCATAACAATGAGTTAAATATATAAAAGTCCACAACAAACAAACAACACAAGTTTCTGCAATTACAACGATCATGCTGGATTATAATTCGGGCATGTAGTTCTTTTGTGTCCAGCGCACTTACATATGGAGCACTTGTTTCTTCTTGATGAAAATGATTCTCCAACTCCACGCCTCCTTTTATATGGCTTTCTTCCTGATTTGATAGTGCTCGGGTCAATATATGGAGGAGGTATTAATCTCCCCATAAGCTCTACTGGAACAACCCAAGATTCTTCAGGAGGCACCGGAGTAATATGCCCACTATAAGCCATTTCATATTTTTCCACCAAATAATATTGAGAGTAGTGCTCGTAAACTTCAGGTCCATATTTATGACCATATTGAGCTCGAAGGGCTGCCATAGCATGTGGACAAGGTATTTTGTCCAAGTCAAAAACTCTACATGTACAAGATCTTGTTTGAAGATCGACCGTGGCAGCATCACCATGACCGGTGATACGAAATTTGTAATCTGCTATTTTATGAGAAAATAACCTATTCCCCAAACTGATGTTGGTTGATATTTTATTTTCAATTTCGAGAACAAATCGGGTTCTTTCTTCGGGGCACTTGAACTGCACACGCCTTTCGTTAAAAAAATCGCTATATTTCTCGCTTATTTTTTCAAACATAGCTTTGATGGTAAATTTTCTTTCATCGCCAAACAATGAATTCACCGATTTATCTATGTTTGATGTCATAATATTGTACCTATAGAAAAGAATCACTTAGTATGACATCAAACTAAACTTATAAACCAAATAAGACATTATATTCATAAGAATGTACCTATTTGCTGGATAGAATACCCGGCTCCATCTCTCGAAATCGACACGTGCAAGAAATTCTGCTACCTTGGGATTCGCATCCTCTATTTGATTGAAATGGTCTAAAAACTTCTCTCTACTATATGATTTAGCTGCTCTATAAAAAAGGGTGACGACCCTTTCGTTGTGATAGTTGTTTCGAATGTTCTCTCCAAGATGCCTGATGCAATAACCAAAGTAAGATGAATTGAAGAAAAGTGAACCCATCTTTGGAAGACCTGGATGCCTATCCGATACAAAACACAACTCTTCAGTATCTTCGACGCAGCGTCGCAGTTGTTCAAAAAAAAATCCATAAGAGGCATCACATTCCTTGTCCGCTACACAAAAAGCAACAGGAAAGATGTGATTCTCCGCATCCTGCGCCACCACTGCTAGCAGAGGTCCATTATACCTGCTCCTCAAGAAGGTACCGTCGAAGGCTATGCCTTTTCTCAAATGTCGAAAACCTTGAATCCAAGCACCATAGGATACAAAAAAGTACTTGAACCTTCCGTTTTCATCCAAATGCAATGCCGTCTTACTTTCGGGATTTGTGGACTCAATCATGTAATGATAAGCATCTAAGACTTTATATCCATGCTCGAGTGTCCCCCGAACCAGGTCCTTGACAATCTTCATGGCCGTATATACCTTCCAATAACTGACCAAAATACCCAAATCCGTAAGGATTTGATTGTCCATAAGCCTTGTTGAAGGGCCTTTGCCATTGGGGAAACTACTCCTAAAATATTCACCGAGGACCTTTGCCGTGGCGTGAGGATTTTGGCCCGAAATGTGATCCAAACCACACGTGTGATGTTTTTCATGTTTATGAATGATGAATCTGTCAGAATTTGAGTACTTCACTGCTCTCAACCACCACTTGCAGTTTGAATTAGCACATTTGAAGCAAAAGACAATGCTCGAATTAATCACCTTCTTTATTCTGAAATCTTTTTTCACGCAAGAAATAAACAAAGTGTTAAATAGTTCATTCTTGTCCTTGAATGATATTCTAATAAAAAATTCGGTCCCGTCGTCTCGAAGATTTCCAAATTGTGTCGATTGAGAAGAACTACACATCGTATTGGTTGCATCAACGGACATAAGTGTTTGATCATCATCTGGAATATTCATGTCTAGATCATCCAACCTATCATCAAAAAATATTCTTTTTCTTCTTCTTCTTCTACATTTTGGTTCTCATTGTCTCTCGTCTTTTCAACCATGTACACCCTTAACACCGGCCTGGTTGAATCACTTAGATAAGAACGCAACCGAACCTGATCGGTTATCTTAAAAGGTAGTACCCTCTAATTTTCAAAGGAGTTGTGCATGTAGCTGATGGCAAATTCTTCCGGTTGACAATTCAGTCCACAAAATCTGATGATTAAGTTTACAAAATCATCATACGAAACATCACTTTGGACTGTCATAGCTATCGTCCCTAGCATTTCACCCTCCTTCCAACGTCATACATATCGATTGCTCTTCTCGACCCAATGACCATGACAATCCACCCCTATTGTTATTAATCCCTTCATTAGTGGTACCTAAATAAAGTCATTTATTAAAAAAAGTTGATAGTGATTTCATAGTGCCGTGAATGAATTCTAACAGATGTGTTATCTATTGTAACAGGTAAGTGATGAGTCGTAACATATTCTTACCTGTTGGGATTCATGTTAGGGGTCTGAATATCTGTTGCAACAGATGAATTGCCTGTTGGAATTGATGTTATAACTAAATCATCTTTGAAGCTGATTCCAACAGATGAGTGACAGTTGCAATAGATAATTAACCTGTTGCGACAGATGACTTACCTGATACAACAGGTTATTAATCTGTTGTAACCTATGTTGGAATCGTGTTCAGGTTCTGTTGCAACAAGTAACTAATCTGTTGCAACATATATGTCAAATGTTGCAACAGATGAGCCATTTGTTTAAACATGAATCCAACATATCAGTCTGATAACGCTCAAATTACACCTCTCTTACGAGAGAATAAGCGGTCATTGTCAAATATATAACCCAACTAGGTTGGGGTCGAATCCCACAGGGAATACGGTGCTAATTAAGTTGTATGCAGATTAGTTGACTTTTAATCATTCTTTTCCGTAAAATAAATAGGGGGATTTGATTTAGTTCACAACTTAATGGTTTCAGTTTAACAAGATGAAATATGTGTAGCAGTATTCAAATTCAGAGAAATAGCAAGTTAGGGTTATGTCCACCTTGTAGTTTTCAATACTCTATAACTATGGGCTTTATGAATTCATACATGGATCGTATTTACAGAGAAACGTATTGTATTTAATAACATAATCCTAGTGTTTCTCAACCATCAAGGACTAATTCACTTTAGTTCTCTCGAATAAAAAATATTTACCAAAAACAATACGAAATCTCCAAGTAGTTAATCCTGCTAAGGCATTAACTTATGAAATAGGGGTTGGTAATCCTATTTTCTTGTCACTACTCTCTTTTTCAAACAACAACCTTTCTTTCGAACAAGCTGCGTTTTGAGGCACATCTTCTATGTTTGCAACCACGAGAATTCAAGATAAGCGAAGAGAGTATGATATAAACAAGTAAATGCATAATGAATTCAAAACCCAAAATAATAGATTGTATGCTACAATGCTTCCATAACCCTAACTAATAAACTTAGCTACTCATGAATAAAACAAAAATCATTATAAATATATTCATCATACCAAAAACTAGAAGACGATCTTGGTTTGCGAATAGTGAAAGTAAGAGAGAAGAAACATTTTTCTCTCTCTCCACCCTAAGCCGCTATTCTCCTCTCTCTGAATAATACATAATAATGAATAAAAATTCAGCATTAAGCCTTTTAATAATCTTTTCTCTCATAATTTCCTTTTAAGCCCCTGAACTAATTATAAATGACAAACTAGTCTTGGACATAGTTTCTAGGCGCCACATTTGGTCCAGATTGCTACTCTCTCTTGTGTCATATGCCATCCGCATTCAATAGTCCCATAATGTCTTCATCTACCTCATTAATACCTGAAATCATGTTAATCACATTGGTTAACTCAATTACATAGAAGTAGAGTAAAAACATAAGAAACTAGGCACTTTGTTCTCTAAACATAGCTAAAATATGGATAAATTATGGTGCTTAGGCGTATAAATACACCCAATATCAAAGTCTTCCTTTGAAACGGATGTCTCATCTGTCACAACAGATGATTTTTTGTTTAAACAGATGGATTTTATGTTGGATTCATGATTGTGTTCTATCCATTGTTGGAAAACAACAACACAATAGCAGTTACCCAGATGACGAATTCAACTAAAAATTATAATTTGACTTACCAACATCTCCTATGAAGTAATAACAAAGTGGAAAGTGATGTTAGAAACAAAATTTGACCTAAGAAATTGGTCAAATAGCAACAGTAGCGGTAACAACAACAACAAATGGTCAACAAGAACAAGATAAAGATGATAAGGAAGTAGAAGATGATGATAATGAAGCAAAAGATGGTGAATGAAGCAGCAGCAACAATGAACAACAAAAATCGCTAAGAGAGAGAAATCAACAAAGGGTGAGAAGAGAGAGAAAGACGTCTTTTTTCCCTCCGTTTTTCGTTATATAGGCTAACATTTGGATCAAAGTATAAATTTAAAAACTTGTGGGTTATTTTCAAACTTTTCCAACTTTCTTAATCCATAATAAAGTAATTGTCACCTCCACCTAATAATTAAGACTTGTGTCACCTACACCTCATTTTAAAACTCGTTTGTCGTTTGTGACCCAAACCCCAAGAAACCTTAAAAGGATACATTTTATTTTATTATTGTTGATGTAATCAATGACATCAATACGAGGTTTTTCACTTTTACATATAAAAGAAAAGATTGAAAATTTATAATTTATGAATTTTAGATTCTAAACCTTTAGGGGCCGTTTGGTAGAGTGTGTTGGCAAAAATAATGCATGTATTAATTAATGTGTATAATGAATACCTTGTTTGGTACAATTTTTAGTCTATGTATAACTAATGCAAATATTAGTTATACACTTTATTGTGTATTAAGGTGGGTATTACTAATACCATCCATTTTCTATGTATTAGTAATGCAAAGTCTTTAATACATGCATTAACTTATTAAATAACCTTAATACCCCTCAATTTCTCTCAAAATATTTCACCATTCCTTTTCCCGTCATTTTAATTTGCAATAGTGAATCTTTTCAAAACATTTCACAATTTTTTTCCCACCATTTTAATCTACAACAGTGAATAATTGATTTAAATAATTGTAACACATTTTTTCTTTGTTTCTAGGGTCTTTAAAAAGATTTAAAAAATTAAGATTATTTCTTAATTTTACGTCTTATATTTTATTTTTGTTTCGACTATGTTAATCCGTTGGCATAATATTTCATGTGCCAAGACGAAGGTCTTGCAATTAATCAGAAACCTCTATATACTAGTTCAACAATGCTAATTATATTTGAGATGGCAAAAAAAAATTATTGCAAAAAAGTGTACAAAATCAAGGAAGAGTATTTTTGTAAACAAACATTTCTTTTATAGAAATTACGTAAGATGCATTATTTCTTATACATCAAACCAAACAATGCATAAGAAATAATACATGCATAACTAATACAAGCATAAGTAATACAAGCATTACTAATACACTATATTTTCCATTGATCTTATACATTCTACCAAACGACCCCTTAGAGTTTTTAGTTTCTAAATTTATATATAGATACTAGTCAGGAAGCGTCCGTGCAAAACACGGGCACAACAATATAAAATCAGGTAATAGAAATAATTTTTATAAGTATAACCTCAATTTTATTATTAATAATATTTGTAAATGAAAATAATTTTTTTATAGTCTAATTTATGTGGCACCTTTGAAATTTTGTCATTCAGTTAATTTTTTTGATACACCTTTTAAGTATTTTAAATTACTAATTATTGTGACTTGTTGTATTTTTACTTAGTTTTCAAATATGTAGATGCTATTTAAAACAACTGAAGATGATTTTGTGTTCGAATTTCAAGAGAAAATTAAATTATTTAATTTTTGATATCTGCCACATAAATTTGAACAAATAAAGTAGGGGATAATACCCACGAAAATATCTGAACTTTAACCAAATTTTCATTGGAGCATATCGAATTTTGCGGGGGTCCTATTACCCCCTATACATTTTTAATCGAAATTAATTCCCCCCAAATTTTTTTAAAGTGAAATTAAACCCCCCCTCCTCCCTCGAAAATGTATACCCAATTTTTTAGATGGGAAGTGTAGTGCACGCGCTTTATCTTCTCTATTTTTTTACCATTACAATCATATTAAAGATTCTCTAGCTTAAATTCATCCTACAAATCAAATTCTAAATAATTTCATTGAGTCAATTTCAAATTTCAAGTCCATTCTTATCACACAAGTTTTCAAATTCAATTTCTAGTTTCAAACTTTGAATTCCATTGAGTTTAATCAAAAAAATTCTTGCACATTAATTTTCTTGCACATTGAATTTATATGAATTCACTTGAATTTCAGTTTATGTATTAAAAAACATACATTGAATTTTCAATAATTGAATGGAATCTTCCATTAATCTTCTTCTTCCAGGTCCGCAAAAGTTTTCAAACTCCATTTTCAAATTACGCCAACTCAATTAAATATACCATTGAGTTTCAAATTTCAAGTCCATTCCAACTCAAATTTCTTGAAAACTTTCTTAAACTCAAAACCCCAAACTTTCTTCCATTGAGTTTTCAGTTTCGATGACGAAATCTTCACGAATGAAAATTGAAACGGAACGAAATGGACTGCAACAAAGAGGAAGAAGAAACTGAAACTCAAGAAGAAAGAAGAAAGGAGAAAAAGAATGAAAAACTTTAAATAAATAAAAATATAAAACTTTAAATAATTATAAAATTAAGGGGTTGTTTGGCAAAAAAAAAGAGTTTAAAACGTTTTAGCACTGTTCACGCGCTCAATGCGCGTGACTAACACGTAATGTGCCAACTGACAGATATATGTCATTAAAATACGAAAAAAAAAGTCTGGGGGTAATAGGACCCCCGCAAAGTTCAGTATGTTCAACTGGTAATCCGGTCAAACTTCAGGTATTTTCGTGGGTATTATCCCAATAAATGTTACTTTTTTTTACATTAATTTATACAAGACGAATGAAAATCTTGAGAACCAAACAACTTTTTTTAACAATAATTTTCTAATATGATTTTTTTTCTTAAATTATTGATTATTGTGATTATGTTACTTTTTTTTTTTACATTATTTTATGTGAGACAGATAAAATCTTGAGAGTCAAACAACCTTTTTTAACAGTAATTTTCTAATTTTTTTTAAATTATTAATTACTTTTTACCTTTTTTTTGCATTAATTTATGTGAGACGGATGAAATCTTGAGAGTCAAATAATTTTTTTAACTGTAATTTTTAATTTATTTTTTAAATTATTCATTATTGTGATTTATAATAATTTTTACATATTTTTTAAACATATAAAATATTTGAAAAACCTTTTAGTTATTGAAAATATATTTTTTTTGCAAATAAAAATACACCATTATAAAAAATAAAAAATGATGCTAGTACAACAAGGGGTGAAACTAATGTGGGTCAATACTTGTGCTTTGCATTAAATAAACAGCGCTGCTGCATCAAAAAAATTTGGTAGCCACAGAGGCTCAAACTCGCGATGCACTGCATAAAATGTTACACTTTATCCACCAAGTCAAGTGATACTTTTGTGAGGGAAGCACACAGCTGAAGTAGATATATTGAAGCTCAGCTGTGTGCTATTTTCTCTTATTAGATTGTAAAATATATATATATATATATATATATATATATATATATATATATATTGAGTAAAAATATAAAATTTGAATTAAAACTAATAAATTTGTTAAATCTATATCTTCTACTTTACCTCGACATCAGTTTCAATCTTCTTCGTTTGTATATTACAGTAATTCATAAATAGAAGAACATCGGTGAAGAAAACATTCAAAGTTTTAGATATATGTGATTGAAGTTTAATTTTAAATAATTTTTACATTCACATCGGTCCTGTATGATTGAATTTTGGCCTTGTCCAACAACTTCAATAAAAAAATATCTAAAAATTGACCTTGTCAAGATCATAGCTTCAGTAAAAAAAAATTTGACGTTACACTTGTCAAGCCAGATAAGGCTTCACAAAAATAAATCTAAATTAGGCCTTGTCAAGTCCACAACTTAAATTAAAAATATACTAAATTGGCCTTACAAGATATTTCAAACTTTAGATAAAAATATCTTATATTTCACCATCACAAGGATAGGCAAACTTCAAACAAATTTCTGAAGTCAGACACAAATTTTAAATTTCAGTCAAGCGTATTTAAAAATATTTTTAAAGTGGCTAAACTTGCAAAAATTCTAATAAACGAATACAAGTTAAATGGTGAATCCAAAAGCAGGTTATTTGTGTGCTTTGTCCCATTTGACCCGTCCAATTCAACATATATAAAAATTTTGAATTTATTTAAAGTCAAGTGTATATATTATTCGATTTTGATAAAAATACCTAAAATAAATCTATTTAAAAAGCACTACTTAGAGTAAGTGAAAAAAAGTGCATAAATATTCGATTAATATATATACCACTTAGAGTAAGTGCATAAATATTCGATTTTGATAAAAACACATAAAATAAATCTATTCAAAGAGGACCACTTAGAATAAGTGAAAAAAAAAGACCCACAAAAATAACTACGATGTCAATATGTCACTTAGAGTAAGTGCATAAATATTCGATTTTGATAAAAATGCCTAAAATAAATCTATTCAAGGAGGACCACTTAAAATAAGTGAAAAAAAAGACCCACAAAAATAATTACGATGTCAATATATCACTTAGAGTAAGTGCATAAATATTCGATTTTGATAAAAACATCTAAAATAAATCTATTCAAAGAAGACCACTTAGAGTAAGTGAAAACAATGACCAAGGAAATGACTACAATGTAGATATACCAATGACAAACGCTCACGTTTGAATAAACTTTCTTAAAAAAAAAAAAAATAGTGTAAAAGATAAAATAGACAAAAGGCAATATAATAATTATTTGTGTGCTTTGTTCCATTTGACCCATCTAATTCAATTCTAATAAAAAATTTGAATTTACTTTGAGTCAAGTGCACAAATATTCGATTTTGATAAAAACACTTAAAGTAAATCTATTCAAAGAGAATCATCTAAAGTAAGTAGAATAAAAAAAAGACCCACAAAAGTTACTACAACGTCAATATACCAATGACAGAGGCTCATGTTTGAATTAACTTTCTTAAAAAGAAAATTTAGTGTAAAAGCTAAAATAGACAAAAGGCAATATAATAGTTATTTGGTGTGGTTTACTCCATTTGGCCCGTCTAATTCAACTCATATAAAAATTTTGAATTTACTTTGAGTCAAATATACAGATATTTAATTTTTATAAAAACACCTAAACTAAATCTATCTAAAGAGGACCACCTAAAGTAAGTGAAAAAAAAGACCCACAATAATTGTTACAACGTCAATACACCAATGACAGAGCCTCACGTTGAATGATATTTTTTAAAAAAAGATTTGAATGTAAAAGCTAGAATAAACGAATTAAAAATTACACAAATCAACAACTTAAATTTCAGTTATTACGTAAAATCTCAACTCTCAAAATATTATAAAAATACCACTTTTTCAATTTCTCTCTCTAAGAATACATATACACAGTTTTATCAAAATTGATTCACGATTTTGCTTCTTAAAAGAAGCCTATAATCCAGGAGCGGTTATTATTTTTGAATCCAAACGTGTTTGAGTCCAATAATTACTCCTTGGCATCCAATTTTAACTAAATCTACATTTAACATTTTAAAATTTTAAGATATGTGGTTAGTCTTTTTTTTTTTGTTCTGACTTTACTAAATTTTGGAGATTCTGGATGAACAAGAAGGTGCATGTTGTTCATTCAGTCATTTTTTCATAGTATTGGAGTAATATTTAAAATTTTTATTTTACCAAATTATAGAATCGAACTTAGCTTTTTCCATTTTTGTTTTTCAATTTTGATTTTCAATTACGTCTTTTTGCAGTTACCAATTCAACTACTTATTTTTTAGTAAATAGATTATTTTCCTTCTTTTAGTTTAGGATTAACTCAGTTAGAGCATAATGTACCAATAAATCACGTTATTGAGTCCGTTCAGGAAGAATTTATTTACGAAAAAAATATAAAAAAAAATCGTCAAGAAAATAAAAATATATGATACTGCACAGTAATATATATCAAAGATTTTTTTTTTATTTTTCATTTCTGAATTTGATTGTTAATTTGTAATGAAATATTTTGTGTTTTTTTAGTAATGTCATTTTTTTTCACTTTTTTTTTTGGAGATGGTTGTTAGTTCTACTGTGGAATGTCGTTTTTTTCATCAATTTATTGTTGATTTTACAAGTTGTCAGTGTATATACATAATACCATTTTGTATATGATAGACATATACATATGTGATGCCGTGATATTTTGAAAAGTGTAAATATATGTGTAGTTCATATGCATCTATTTCTTATCTACGATTTTTTATGTTGTTTATGTAGGAATTGATTGATTTTGTTATACTAATATACATTCAAAACCTATGTATATATTTTGTTGTTATGTAAAGTCTTTTTTTACGGCAGAAAGTATATACATACATTACCGATTTGTACTTTTAATTTGCCAGTGTACATAGAAAAAGGTACTTATGTATATGTTATGCATACATGAGTGATTTTATGTTTTTGAACATATACATAAGTTGTTTTTTATTATATTTTTTTGTGTATTGATTGCGAAATATACATTACTTATATGTATATGATAAACATATACACAAGTATTGCTTCGTATTTTAGATTTCTTATTAACTATTAGTAACGATGTGTTATATTAATTAACGTGATTCATTGTAAGCATGTCAGGACTGTGGAGTGTATGAGACTGGGTATGCAAAATACCTAAGCGAAGAAATTAATGTGCCTTCAGTTGGTTTTGAAGTAAAATAGGATCGTATGCGATATGAGTCATTCTTTCAGAATTACGGTATTTCAAAAAGCGGAGAAATGTTATGTTAGTGACAATGACGACCCTTAAAGACCAAGGACCAAAAATGTCCCCCTACTTAATGAAACTGGAGTAGTTAGCATTGAGTAGTCTTAAAAATACTTATGGTGAAAATTTTTTATTTCTGTTGATTTGTTAGCAATCTGAATTTCAAACTAATTTAGATGTTTTATATGTACACAGTTACTATAACAAATTAACTAATGTTTTTGAATTATTGATTAAACCGTGTGTGCATGAAATTGTGTGTTGTGCATATTAAGTATTGCTATAACATACATATCGTACACACACACACACACACACACACACACATATATATATAAGTGTTATATAGGATGTAATTTTGTTCATATACATAACTTACGATATAGATTCAGTCATATATACATTGTCATGTGGCATATAAATTTAAATATTTTTTGATAAAAAAATATAATGTTGGATAATCGATTACACTGCTTATATTGTATGTGTGTAAATATAACAGATTTATGAACATAGTATTTTCAAACTACAAAACTGATTCAACATATTAGATTTATTTTTAGTTATCATATAATTAATAAAACAGTACCAGTCAAAATTCCTCTGTATATTTAGTCATATACATAGACATAGGATGTATGTGTAATCAAGAATACATTGCTGATATTTTGAACATAACACGTAATTATACAATAAAATATAAATAACAATACTTAAAATCATTGTGAAAGTGCAACTTACTAAAAATTACAACCCATTACTTTAAAATGTATTTGTCGGTATATACATTGACATCATTATTAACATCTAAAATTTTATGATCTGTCATAGTTAAATGTCTACATATTTATATACATTAGTAACCAGTAAAATATACATAAGTTTAACAAACTGCTGTAGTGTATATAACATAAAAAATCTAACACTGCTATATATATAACAATATATTCGAGTTAAACAAATACATAACAAATATCTATATACATAACAATACTTAATATCAATGTGAAAGTGCAGCTTACTAAGAATTACGATCCATTACTCTAAAGTGTATTTATCGATATATACACTGACATCATTATTAACATGCAAAATTTTATAGTCTTTCATAATTAAATGTCTACATATTTATATACACCAACAATTGACTATATATATATAAGTGTTATATAGGATGTATATGTATTCATATACATAAACTTAGGACATATATTTTTTCATATATATATTATCACATTGCTAATTATGATAAATATTTTTTTGTCAAAACTACCTAAGGTTGGTAAATCAGTTACAATATTTATAATGTATGTGCCTATATATTTATATATACATAAAAATTATAGTTATCAATAATTAATTATTCCACAAATAATATGTATGAATACGTTTACATGTACATCGGTGAATAACAAATTCATATACAATACTCATCAACAATCAAAAAATCAATGTACAGATAGATATATGCATATTTCAAAACTTATTATATACTGAAGTAACCTGTAAAATATACATAAGTTTAACAAATCGATGTAGCGTATATAACATATAAAATCTAACACTGCTTTATACATAACAACATATCCGAGTTAGACAAGTACATAACAGATATGTATATAAATACATATTAAGATTAGTTTTATCATTAAAATATGTAGATAGTTCGAGATATTTGTTACATAATAATGCAGCACCAACATATACAAGAAATAAAACTAAAAAAAGATATCAAACACATGTGATAAAGTGAAGAAAAATTTATATTTATGTCAATCTGACAACAACTCACTTCAATTGTTCAACAAAATATTATACAAGAGTAGACAATGATAATCAAGTGATTAAATGGAGAAAAATTAAAAATTATTGCTTCTTTGAAAAAAAGTTACAGGAGCGTCTATTGTGATTTTCATTCAATAATTTTTTTTCATAATATTGAAGTAATATTTTAATTCACTATTTTTACAGTTTCAAGAACCAAACAAAATTCTCACCTCCTCTAAGAATCCTAATATTGACAATTCTCGGGCCTTCATCAAACACCCATTGATATACTTAGTAATATTTGAAGTCATCATCCGACCTTTGTTCATCGGTGAATGACACCTACTCGACAACATAACGTACATCAATGTCTAATTAGCAGTAATTAACGAAATAAACTTCAAATAAGTTATCGATTCTGCGACAACAATACCTTCACTTTTGTACTTTACATATTTTGTTTCGATTTTTCATTCACCAAAGTGCTTCAAAAGAATTGCAATATTCGTCTTTTTGAATACAAAAAAAATATTTTTTCTTTCAAAGAAATAAAAAATCATGTTCAATTTTTTTGAAGAATTATATTTTTTGGTTGATCTAATTTTCATGTATTTGTTGTTTTCAAAATTTAAATTAGTAGCGTTATTACATAAATTTAGGGATTCAGACTTTTAATGTTACTGCATTAATTGCGTTCATAATAGAAGGGAAATCCATTATTTTCTTTTTTAATAGACATTTACAGATTTACATATACATAACACTTTTATATATATGACAGTTGTGTGTTATATATATAACAGTTATGTTATGTATATTAATCGGGAGAGAGAGTAAAATAATTAAAAAAATGAAAAAGAGCGTAAATGAGTCTAATAGAATTGGGATTTATGTTATTTATATCCAAAAAAATTGGAGAACCCCAGCCCTGCGGTAGGCCCGAACAATATCAAACCAGTCTCTTTGGGCCTTTGCTGGTCGAGTTATAATTCATTCAAAAAACATAGCCATCAACATGAAGAAAGGATCAGAGGTGTGCATTGATCGATTCGATTCGATTTTATGTATTATCGATTTGGTTTATCAATTTTCAATTTCTAAATATGCTAAATTAATAATCAAATCAATAAGATATTTTTTTAATCAGTTTTTGATTTATCAATTTTTAGTTCTTAATGATTTGATTTTTAATTTAGCTAATAAGAAATACTCATAAAATTTAAAAAAAATGAGTAAGTTACAATCAAAATTCTATATAATTTATTTTAATTTAGAAGAATACTCAAGTTTAACCAATATTTTTTCTATAAAATTATTAAAAATTTGATAACTCAATAACCTAATAACAATAAATCAATAACATTTTTAACATTTAACGTAATAATGGATTTAATTTTTACACACCCTACCAAAGGAACCCCTTATCCATCAGTAGCAAAGAAAGGATGGTGAGCCTCTCCATTGCTTCTCCATCAACTGTCACTTTTACTTCCAAAGTAAATCTCTCTAAATCCTCCTTCCATGGCATGCGAATTTCTCAACTCTCCCCAATTCATGCTCGAACCGCGTACCCTATTACAACAACTCGTTCTTCTTCATCATCAATGGTGGTGAAAATGGCTAAGAGAGAAGAACAATTGAAGGAAATTCGAACCAAAACTACCGAGTAGCTGCAGCAAGAGATTGTTGACCTTAAAGGAGAACTCTTCATGCTTCGTCTTCAACGATCAGCTCGTAATGAGTTTAAGTCTAGCGAGTTTCTTGAGAAAATTAAGTGGTGACAATTTTGATCAGCTCCTTTATTTAAATTATGATTAAATTAATTAAAATATAAAATGTAATTTTTAATTTTTAAAAAAATTCTTTAAAGTTTAAATTTTAAAATTTTCTTTTTCTTATCTTTCAATTTTTTTTGTTTCTCCCTGTCTTCTTATTTTTTTTTTCTTTTTTCATTTCGTTCTACTTTTTAAATTTTTATGAACTATTTTTTTAAAAAAATTAATTTAATAAATTCAACAATTATAAGAGTTGCTTCAGCAACTACTAGATGAGAGATGCTTCAGCAACTACTAGACGAGAGTTGCTTGTAGTAACTATGGTAATTACTGCAACAATTACTATTAGTTGTTATGTTACAATAATTATCAAAGTTACTACAAGCAGCTGTAGAAGTTGTTGCAAGAATTTTTATGTAAATATGGGGTAGAAATTTACAACAACAATTATATAATGGGGTGTGTGAGAATATACGCAGTCTATACCACTATCTCTAAAGAAGTTGAGAGGCTAAATGTGGAATAGGAAATGTGAATAACACCTCATTGTTTATATTTTTTTCGTCCCAATTTATGTTAGTTTGACTTGACACAAAATTTAAGAAACAGAGAAATACTTTTGAAATTTGTGGGTAGGAAATGTGAATAACACCTGATTGTTGATATTTCCTTCGTCCCAATTTGTGTTCTTTAGTTTGATTTGACACGAAATTTAAGAAAGAGAAAAATGCTTTTGAAATTTGTGTGTAGATATAAATCATTCCATTAAGAATAAAATTAGTATTGCAAAGTTAAATTGTTACTCATATAGAAATGTGTCATCTTTTTGGGACTGGACCTAAAAGGAAAGTGAATCGTATAAATTGTGACAAAGGGAGTAGTTCATTTATGAAATTCAAAATGTGGGAATACTATAGATGTGGTTTCGGCCCTTAACTCTTTATTTTACTTGTTAGCACCAGCTACGCTGTGTGAATTTCTATGTGATTTTGATTTTGCTTATTTCGACTGACAGACAAGTTGTTGCTTACGAAATTGGTGGTTTTTTGTTGGCAAATGTTACTGTTAAATGATCCTAGTAGTGGAATCTGTAGCCTGGCATCTCTTTATGAATTTTGGTGTCACATTATTAGCATTAGTTAGTATTTGCTACATGTTTGAGTTAAAGTCAGAACAAATTTTGGACAATGGCATAAAACAGTGCCAAAATTTTCGATCACTTTTCACTGAAGAGATAATCGTTATATGTCTGAAGAGTTTCATGTGTAGCCTAGTGTTCAATGAAGTGGTTGAGAACCATGAGGTCTCAGGATCAAATCTCAATGGAGACTAAACCATTAGGTGATTTATTCCCATCTGTCGTAGCCTTGGTGGACAGAGTTACTTGGTTGTTGCTAGTGGGAGGTGGCCAGTATCCTGTGGTATTAGTCAAGGTGCAAAAGCTGGCCAGGACACCACGGTTATCAAAAAAAGAAGTATACGGCATCATAGTTCCAGAGAGAACATATTTAATAGCTTGTCCCTTGCAGTAATTCTTGAGGTTGTTGATGAAATTTGCTTGTCTAAGATGAGGATGAAGAATTGCCGCAATTTTTCTTGTATGTTTTGAATTAATTTGAGAAACATTTTTGGTCCTTCTTAAGATGTTTCAATAGCCTTTGATTTGTTTTGTGGATACCCAAGGTGTGAACATTTGGTGGGTTTATGTTGTCCCAACCATTCCTTAGTCCCAAACTTGACGAGGGACAGGTTTCCAGAACAAGGTTTTGAGTTGCTGATTCCTAGTTCTTTTTCCCCGTGAGTGTAATAAGTAATACAAGTGCGCTGCTCATTGCAGAAATGAGCATGTGTGAAGTTTCTTATTTCGAACTATAATGAAGGTGGGGCTTCAATCAATGAACTGAAGAATAAACTCACTTTTTATGTGAGAGATTATCAAAATCTTTGAATACTATAGATGCAACCAAATTTCAATATCAACAACTTGAGCAGTTTAAAAGTCTCAACCAAACATAAGGTCTCAATGCCGTGTGAAGAGTTTTTTGATCTTCACTAATTGTCTTGTACTTTTTTTCTCCTAAGTTGAAGTTTAATGTTCATCAATTATTCAATCCGTGTGTTTTCAAGACCATTTTTCTTAGCATAACATTCCTGAGGTCCTAAGTGAATAGCAGTCAGTTCTCATCAGAATAAATAGAGGAATATCGCCTCCTCGGACACAAAAGATTAAGATCAGTGTTGGTTGAGAATAACTGTTTGCTTTTGTTACTTGTAAAAGGGGGTACTTTTTTTGGTTGGACTCTAGCTGTTATGGCTGGCCTTACATTTTTGGTTTCAGAATCAAAATAATGGCTGCTTAGTCTTCCATCATTTTCCCCTGTTTTCATTTTTAATGTTCTTCTGGTGTGCCTATGTTCTTTTCCAGTCTCCAATTTTATCTCTACTTTTTTTTTGGGGGGGTGGGGTGGGGGGTGGGGGGTGAGGTGGGTGGGGAGTGGGGTTATGTTGTTGTCTGAGTTCTGAAATGAGAAATGATGTCTTCAAGTTCTTGAATGCATCTGGTAGTATTGTAATCTTAGTCTTTCACCTGTTGCATGTGACCATGAGCGATTCCACTTCTTATGTTATCTTCCTTTCCTGAATTTTCAGTCATGTTCATTTTCCAGCCTTGGATTTGGTAGTTACACGTACCTTTTCTCATGTTTAACTTCTGAATCTGATTCAGTTTTTCTTCTGGTGATCTGGCTTTCGTAATCTGTTAGATTGCTCGAATGCTTACTGTTAAATGGGGGCGTGAGATGGAAGAAGGAATTAACAAGAGGATATCTAGGAAGCTTGACCAGAAATGGAAGAAAAGGATTGTTCCTAGACCACCTCCTTCTTTGAAGAAATTGCGAGTGGAAGAGGCAGCTGAAGTGGCTAAAGAATTTGCCTGATTTTAACACCTTTTCATTGGTAACTGTTATATTTTCATCTCTTTTCTTTTCTCATTTGGTGGTCCTTTTAGGTCAAAAAGCACAAGGAGATTCATTTTTGTGCAAGGTCATTAATTTTGCAGATGATTATTCTTGGTATGTAATTTTTAATACTCGGTATGGTGCCATTTCTCTTCCAGTTAAAATTGTGTTGGAATGATAAATCATATTATTTTATTTGATAGAGTAGCTAATATCATGGTTCTTTTCCTGAATTTCTAGTTACATGCTACTAGACAATATAGTTAGATTTTAGATGAACAGTATAGTCAACCCTCAATTGAATGAATATCTTTTACCCCGCAACAGATGAACAACATAGTCAAACCACAAGGCTGAAGCAAAGAAAACTGTTGCTATTCTTGATGAAAAAGACTAATATTTAAGTCATAGAGGTTGTTTTCTTTAAGAGTTGAGCATACAGTATATTCCAAGGAGGGTATTGAATGTCAAATTTTGCTGAAAGACTGAGACCTATACCTAAAGCTAGAAGGCTGCTGTCTATTTTAGATGCATATCAAAATAGAACCATAGTTGAGGCTACGTTTGATGGTGATCAAAAAGCTTCTTTCAATTATGGAAGGAGATAGGGATATATCCTGTTTCCCCAGCATTATTGTTCCCAGATATTGATTTTGATTTGTAGTTCTGGTGTAAGTTTCATTGTTCTTCGTTGTCGGTTAGTATGCAGATAATGCTTTTCATTATTTTTGGCGATAAGTTATTGAATAAGATGCTTATGGGTTTTACTTCATCTAAAAAGATAATTATGTGTTCATCTAAAAAGATAATTATGTGTTTTAATGATAGTCTCAATCTCATTTTACTGGGATATAGTATAGCTACTTCCTGCACCGACACGCTTCAGGTAGAATACAAACATATCTGTAACTAATGAAACACCATTTCTCCCTCTCTTTTGATTCTCCCACATTGGGTAGCTGAGTTGGCTGAATTTAATACCGTGTTAATGCTTCTCTTTAATGCCGATATGCATAAACTAATCACTGAATAATGTGAAACCATTTAATACAATGCAAACATAGGGGTGTTTGTTCGCATACTGACAACATCTTCAAGCAGATGCATGAATTTACTGATGTTTATCCTTAATAAAGCCAAATCTTCAACCACTGAAACTCCAAACGCTTCAGTTGGGCGTTGGGAGATGGTAGGTTGGGTCATAGTACCAAAGCAAGGTGGTGGATCTGGCATATTGGACATGCCCAAGTTCTTGATAATCACAAGCGGATTGTGAATATTGAACAAGAAACCTCAATAATCAAGTATTAAATCATAAGCATTTATCAAGATTTTTTTTTTGGTAGTATTGCATTGTGAATTCATTGCTCATGATTATGACTAGTGATATAACATAATAACGGTATGTCCAAATATCTATCTAAAACACAAAATAGGGCGGTAGTTTACTAAGATACTATTTTAACCTGAAGTAGTGCCTATCTTACATTAACTAATAATATTATTGAATGGAATAGATATGAAATGTTTTACTTCTGCGTCGAGTCACCAAAGATGCTTCGAAGAATTGGAGAGACTTCATTCCCATCATTGTTGTTACCACCACCTATGAACCCCTGCATGATAGATTGACCAACCTGCTGTGTTGCAACTTCCACCAGTCCTTGAACTGCAGCATTCATCAAATCATTGTTTGTCCCAGGAGGCTTCATGTATTGATCAGGCCTCACAGGTCCTTGAATTAGAGGAGGTTGCAACAATTGGTGCTGATGGGTTGAACCTGTACTTACATTATGGAATAGCGGGTTTGACCTTGCTTGGGCTGTACCCAGACTGGTCTGCGTGTGCTGATTTGGCTGGTGCTGATGGGTTGAACCTGTACTTACATTATGGAATAGCGGGTTTGACCTTTCTTGGGCTGTACCCAGACTGGTCTGCGCGTGCTGATTTGGCTGGTACTGATGGGTTGAACCTGTACTTACATTATGGAATAGCGGGTTTGATGTTGCTTGGGCTGTACCCAGACTTGTCGGCATGTGCTGATTTGGCATCGCTTGTCCTGATAACATGTGAGTTTGTGGGAGCTGGTTGCCTATTGCATCTGAACTTGCACTGTGCACAAACTGGTCAGGCCTCATTTTTGCTGCCAAATCAGGCTGCTGGATCTGGTTATGTGAACTTGTTGCCCCAGGGAATGAATGGTGCTGCTGGAGGTGGACAGATGACCCTTGAACTGCTGATGTTGGGACAAACTTTGAACAATCCAGATGAACATCAAAGTCGCAAGTGCTGCATCTATAAAGCCACTGCTTGACTCCAATCTTTTGGCATACATCACAAGAGAAGCCTTTGGCATCAGGATAAGGATTCTTGAAGGTGAGTTCCAGCTGGCATTGATGCAGTTGATGTGTAATTTTGAGAGGTTTTGATGCACAGGTCACATGGAGATCATATTCACATTCTCTGCAGTGGTAGCTGAAGCCATCTCCACGGCGGTTGCAGGCATCACAATTGAAAAGGCCACGGGGGTATTTAGACTTCGGTAGGAGAGCTAGAGGGTGGTCTGGATGAGAAGGGTGATTTATCAGCTTTGGGAACTGAGCACAGCTCAAATGGAGAGTAAAGTTGCAAGGTTTGCATGTGTACATTTGGCTTAATGGTGGGAGTTTGCATCCTGAACAAGGTGTAGGATTATTCTGGTGTTGTTGGTTGCATAGCTCTAATTCATGTGGATGACTGAAGTGCTTGAATCTTGGACTTTGATCACTGTTCAACTTCAACCTCCCCATTCTTTTTCCTATGTTCTCCTCTTCTCTTCTCCTCTCTTATCTTTATTAAGTTGGTAACTTGTTTGTGATGGCAACTTGTTATAAATGCAATGAGATAGAGGAGTTGAGGAGATGAATAAGATACAAAAGACAGAAACAAGCTTGTTTGACTTTTTGGAAGTCAATATCCAACATGGTTCTTTTCACTGATTTGTATGTGTAGTGATGCAAACTGCATTGAATGATCTTCTTTGACCAATTATCTAGCCTTGTTTACTTGATTTCAGTGTTCTTATATTCCTTGACCAGGAAGATGATCATTGGAAATTTTGCTAGTGACATAAGTATTACACAAAAGCTGATGATCTTTTGGAAACAACTTCTCTACCTCCACGAGGTAGTGGTATTTCCTGCGTACATTCTATCCTCTCAAACCCTAATTATGGAATTTCGCTGGTATGTCGTTGACGTAAGTATGATGCTAGGCGCCTTGCTTAGATGTCAGCTTCACATTACAAAACAATAACTCTTCTGTTCAACACGCCACATATGTAGTTTTGAGTAAAGAAACAATAACAATAAGGAGTTTTAGGCTAAACTTTCTTTTAAAAAATGTTGAGAAAATGGTCAAAACCTCTCAACCTTTACTTCAAATTCCAACTACACACCTATACTTTGTGGGAGTCCTATGATCCTCTGAACTATTTTAAAGTGAAATATTTACACCCTTGAAAATTGACGCCCAGACGTTGTTTCAGATAGTGAGGTGCACTCGCTGCCACATCACGCCACGTAATATTACTTTTTTTAATATAAAAAATTAATTACTTTTATTTATTATATTTTTTCCTTTGTATTCTTTTTTAATCTTCTTTTCAATTTCATTACTTTTTTCCATTTATTTCATGTTCTTCCACAATAATGATTCTCAATTCTTTTGTTCTTTTTTTTTTCTTTCTCTTCATTTGATTTTCTTTAATCTCAAACCTTTGTTAAATCTCAAATCTTTATTTAATAGAAAATTTAAAATCGACTATTAAACTCAAAGTTTAGAAGAAAAAAAAATTGCTTCAAGATCGAAAATTTGCACGGCTTCACACATTTGCTTCAGGAATAAAATTTTTCATTTCTGTATTCGTTATGTGAGTTCAATTGCAAACTCATTGTTCAATTGGAACTCAAGAATTACTAGTTTTTTCAAGAAAGGTAATGTTGAGGCAGCACACAAATTGTTCGACGAAATGCCCCAAAAAGAATGTAGGAACTGTATGATTTCTGGGTATGTAAGAAATGGGATGTTAGATTATGCTCAACAAATGTTTGATACAATGCCGAGCAGAAATGTTGTTTTTCAATCTTGTTCCTTTTTCTTTCCTTTTTTATTTAATTTCTCAACTCTGAAAATTGATGTTGAATTTATGATTGTGAAAAATTTGGTGTTGATTTTGATTATGGTGCTGATTTGATGGTTCAATTTCAAGAAATGTGGAGTTGAATGATGATTTATGGTTTGAGATTGAAAATTCAATCGATGTAAAGTTAAAAAATTTCAAGATTCCACAAAATGTGTGTAGAGCATTGTTGGAAGTTTATGTTTCATTTTATGAGAACGATGATTCTTGGTATGGTAATTCGGTTAATGAGTATATAAGTTTGAATAATCTTAGGATCGTTTGGTAGAGTGTATTAAAATATTAATGCAAGCATTAGTTTAATGTGTATTAGTAGTACCTTGTTTGGTATACCTTTTTACTTATACACTCTATTGTGTATTGAGGTGTGTATTACTAATACCTCAAAATTCATAGCATTAGTAATGCAATGGATCTAATGCATGCATTAACATGCTTAAAGACCCTATACCCCTCAAAAATTTTTTTGCATCCTTTCCAACATATATATTGAGGATATTATGTAAAAAAAAAAAAAAAAGAGGGGGAAAAGCTCAAATATGCCACTGGACTATCAGAAATGACTCATTTATGTCATCCGTTAAAAGTTAGGCTCATTCATTCCATCGCCGTAACAAAACTGGCTCATCCATGCCATACTTTTAACAGCCGATTTTAAAAAAATAATTTTGCCACGTGGCAGCATATTAGAGGTCCACCTTATTTTTTTAAAAAAAAAAATTAATCCATTAAAAAGAATCCACCCAACTTTTTGATCCATTAAAAATTAGTTTGATCTATGACGATTAGGTTAATAGTAGAGTCAAAAGTTTCATTAAAAGATTTTAAAATAACATAAAAATATATATGAAGAAATCAATGAACACACACATATATATAATATACATTAATTTATTTTATACTCCCACACAAATATATACTCCCATGTTATCTAACTTATCAAAAATATATTGAATTTATTTTTATTTTTATATATGCCAACTGCCCTTACACTATATTATACAAATTCCATGTCATCTTCATTTTATTCTTTCTTCTTAGATATTTTATTTCATTAAATAAAAAAGAACAATAAAATTTTGAAATTAATCAATTCATTGAATTAAGTATATAATGAAATGATAAAGACTATACATACATAATACTTGTGAGTTGTAACTTGCATGTATGGCCTATATATTATTTTTATTCAATTTCTAATTAGGATTGGACCACTTAAAATTAATTATATAAGGATATAAAACTATGACGTCTCACCAATTTTTATGTAACTATATCATTAAATCAAATTGTAATTTAAGAAAAACATAATTGTAACTTAGACAAATATTCTACCTCCAATGATTAATGTTGATTGTCAAATAATTATCTTAATATATGATTGTGTCAAAACACTAAACGACATATTAAAAAGGATGAAAGGAAGCAGTATAATGAGTGTTTGAGAGAACAATGTCCCACGTGAAAAGTAAAAAAGAAATGATATCATACAATATTAAAAATATTTTATGATAATTAATTAGCACAATAATTGATATCAACGCCACTGTACTGAAATTTTTGCAGGATGGGTACGAGAATGATAGAGTGACGGCATGAGACGTATTGTCTTATTGTCTTTACTTGTCTATGGATCAATTTACTATATTTGACCACAATTTTAAGCCGCATACAACCAAAAAACAAGTCGATGAGCTTGGTAACTATAAATACTCGGATGATATGAGGCGATACACAAATAATCTTAAAATTAACTCATTAACAGTAATTAATCAAGTAAAACTTAGTTCAAAGGGAGATGATCATATTATTGATCCGTATTGTGAACAGAGTCACACGTGAAAGCCAGAAAAAGAAAAAAAAACTATTGATATTGGGAAATATACAAATAATCTCAAATTTTAAAAGTATAGATCAAACTAATTTTTAATGGATCAAAAAGTTGGGTGAATTCTTTTTAATGCATCAAATTTTTATTTTTTTTAAATGACGTGGACCTCTAATATACTGCCACGTGGCAAAGTTGTTTCCTAAAAACCTGTTATTAAAAGTAATGGCATGGATGAGCTAGTTTTGTAACGGCGATGGCATGAATGAGCTCAACTTTTAACGGATGATATAAATGAGTCATTTCTGATAGTTCAGTGACATATTTGAGCCTTTTCCCATTTTTTTAAAAAAAATTATGTAATTCATTTTTTTAATACATCGAACCAAACACTGCATAAGAAAAATACAAGTATAACTAATGCAAGCATAACTAACACGAGCATTACTAATACAAACATTACTAATACACTATATTTTACATTATTCTTATACACTCTACCAAACGACCCCTTAGTGTTCCGAGGAATGAAGCTTTTAGGGAGGTGATTGTTAGTTTGGATGAAATGGTAGTTGGTGTAGTTTAGCCGTTTACTGTGATTTATATCGGAGTAGATGATAAATTAATTTTAGATTGGATGCCATTGTTGAGTTTTTGAAGATGTCATTGTTGAATTCTTGAAGAAGAAGAAGAAACAAAATGAATAAAGAAGAATAATAATTAAAAATGAATAAAGAAAAGAGTAAAGGAATATTAAAACTAAATTTTTAATAAAAAAATTTGTTCTCACTCTCTTTAAAGAGAGTGAAATACACTCTCTTGCCATGTCAGCGTTCAGTGGGTAATAATTTCACTTTAAAATAGTTTAAGGGGGTCATAGAACCCTCGTAAAGTATAAGTGTGTAATTGAAATTTGAGGTAAAGGTTGGAGGGCCTTTGACCGTTTTCTCAAAAATGTTTGATTCTAACTTCTACAATTTGGATTTCTCTATCGATCACAATTGGAAAACCTTATAAAAATACTCATTCCATTTCACATTACTTGGTTCATGTTGATCTTACACTTTTCTTAGGAAAAGTGTAATTAGAAGAATATTTTAATAAACTAATTTTAAAAAATAATAAAATTTTCTTAATTTGTAGAATAAATAAGTAAAATGAAACATTTTTCTTTAGTATAGGGCTAAATAAAATGAAATGAAGGGACTAGATAACGCATTTTTAATAACGCAAAACTATATGTACCTCTTCAACGCAATCTTTTACGCAGTCAACTTTTTAAAGGGCATCTTCTACACGTTACTTTTGTGTTTGACTACTTATCTTAAGACAGTGCATATGTCATAATTCCCAAATAGGGCATGTCACTATCATTAAAAATATGAAGAAAATAATATAAGAGAAAACACATCATTTCTATCTCAAACTATAATCAAAAAATTGAATTCACATCTAAATTATATAAGTGATCTATTACATACCTTAACTATAAAAAAGTGATACTTTTTATACTCTGTTAGGCATTACACCATTTGCATGTGGTATTTTACACGCGCTGTCACGTCAGTATCACGTTAGCGCCACATCAACATAATTTGAAAAAATAATAAATTTATTATTTTCATAATTTTTCTTTTTAATTTAATTTTTATCCTTCTTCTTCAATGTCTAAAACCTTCATTTTTGTCAATGTCCAAAACCTCCATTACACCATATTCACCACCATAAACTTTATCCCCCAAACAAAATTACCATAACAATTAATTTCTTCTAACATTGTTCTTCATCCATAACCCATCGTCTTTTCTTAAAAGAAAAATAAAAAAATTCTCAGATATAATGGTCATTATTGTTTCAAAAAATGGTCACTCGACTGTTGGCTTCTGTGTTTTAAATGGTAATGACCAACACATTTTCGGACCAACATATTTCCGTACTTTTTCTATTTGTTTTTCAGCTATAATTTTAAAAAATAAAAAAAACTAATATGGTAGCAAGCTCCATTTTTGGATGGATTAATAATTAATAGACAGAGAGGAGAAAGTCGATGATGAATCTAACTTTTCCGACAAGAATTCATCAGAAAACATCCTTGCTACAAAATTTTATATATATTTTTTTTTATAAAATTTAATTTTACCCGTTTAAACATCAAATACAATTTGATTTTGTTCATTGTGAAATTGACATTGATTCGATGAAGGTGGAGAATGAATTGTGTTATTTGGGGATGGGGTGATGAAGAAACTGTGTTGGTTGGGGTGGGGGTGATGAAGAAGAAAATGATTTGGGGTTGGAGTTTCGGGTTGGGGGTGATGAAGAAGATGATGGTTTGGGGATGAGGGTGACGAAGAAGATGATTGTTTGGGGGTGGGGTGGGGAGATGGATGTTGGGGGTTGGGGGAGGAGTATTTAAATTTTTTTTCATTAATTTTTAATTTAAACGTGCCATTTTTTATTTAAATAATTATGTATTTTCCACGTCAGATTTGGGGAGTAAAAAGTATCATTTTTTTTATAGTTAAGGTGTGTAATAGGTCATTTATATAGTTTAGGTGTGGGTTTGACTTTTTTACTTTTGTTATTTAATAGGCTGGACGTGCCAAAAATAAGTGTAACATACACGCCTTAGAATAAAAATCGCGGGGAGGTAATAATATCACTTTTATATAGTTAAAGTGTGTAATAAGTCACTTATATAATTTAAGTGTGACTTCAATTTTTCTTGTATAGTATAGGATGAAAATAATACATTTTCTCAAAAAACAATTATAAACCCATCCTCATCTATGGACCTTCTATATTTCCTTCCATAGTTGTCACAACCAGTGTTTTAAAAGGTTAGGAGATAGGCGAGGTGTTTACTTAGCATGGAGCGAGACAGGACGTAAGTCTTATAATTTTTAAAATTTTAATTTATAATATAATAAAATAATATTATCATAAAAAAAAATATAAATAATAAATTAATAATTTGCAACAATCAAGAATATGATCAAAGAAACTAAGAGAAAATAAAACTTTTAATATAATTTATATATATAAATAAACAAATAATATAAAAACTGCTATGAGATTCACATCAACTCTCACATTTAACTTTCAAACTTTCAAAGTAATAAAAATTTCCCATTTTTATAAATATATTACTATCGTAATATGCAATTTACATATCTAAAAGAAAATAACTAATTAACTTCATTAGTATCCTTTCGATAATTTTAAAATAATAAAACATGATAATTATTTTCAAATATTAATTATTTTAAGACATATGACAATAATATGATGACCTATGATCAGTGACGGAGTCAGAATTTTCATTAAGGGATTCACAAGTGAACATACAAACTAACCAAAGGGGGTTCGATATCTACTATTATATATTAAAAAAAAATTAATCATGTATATAATATATAATTTTTCATTAAAGGGGGTTCGGATGAACTCCCTATCCCAACTCTGTCTGTGATTAGTGAAGATGTAAATTTAACTAACTATTTTTAAAAGAAATTTTAAGCGATATTTACTCTCACAATTTTTCAAGTAATACATATGCAATACAATACTTGTTATTTGAGTTATTCTCAATCTTCTTATGTTTATAGATGAAAATATTATTAAGCATTATTTATTTATTAGAGAATTATAAGGGTTAACAATGTTAATTAAAGAATTTGACACATAATTTGCCTAAGATCTGTGAGACAAGCCCTGAGCGTTGGGAGTGCTTACGACGTAATGTTGGACGCTTAAAACATAAACCTCACAAACTAAGCCTCACACATGTCTCGAGACATTTTCTCAGTGCCTCGTCCTGAAGCACGTTTCAAAACTGCCTTTTAAAATACTATATCACCAGTTCACCACCATGGTTATTCATGAAAAAGATTTCAACAATACCAAAATTCAACCACAACAGTTATATTACTCACCCATTAAAATCCCGCAGCAAATTGAGTTTTACATTCGAGATATCAACAAGATGCAAATGAATTTTTAAGTTCCCTCAATATTCAATAGGCATACTATATAAATATGGCCCTAAACTTGACACCAAATTATAACATTGACCTTAAACTTTGATAGTGCACAAATAGGACCTTTAACTATTTAAAACCTGAACAAATATGACCTCGGATTTTGCAATCTCCATGCATGTAACTCACTTGCGCCTACGTGGATATGTAATCCAATCATGCAGTGTCACGTCATTAAAAGGGCTGACATGGAGGGACGTTTGTCTTTCAATTAAAACGACGTCGTTTTGCTTCTATAAGTTGAAACGACGTCGTTTTGATTATTATTATTATTATTATTATTATTATTATTATTATTATTACCATTATCAGGATCTCTTAGGCCGGGGTATGCCACTCAGCCTACCAGATCATATAATAATATCGGATTAAGCCAAAGTCGGAAGATCGAACCAAAGCACCAACCGAAATAGAAAAGAATCTTAAGTAATTTTATGACTGTATGGATGATTCTTTTACCCAAACATACGGCCTGTCAGAGAATTAATAACCTTATGTTGAACCGGCGTGTCTAGAAGTTCTAATTGTGCGGAAAGTCGTCCTTTTCTCATCAATACGGGCTAAAGAGGCACAACTTACTAGACGGCGTCACAGAGACAAGGTTAACATAAGTCTATTGAACTCGATTGTACCTCCATTTTGGAACCAAGTCAAGAAATTAAAAGGATTCTTTCATATTTTGATAGAGTCTGGAGCTTTCATAGTTAACATGTCAGCGAAGTTAGATCTTCTGCATAGATATAAGATATCGTTCAGCCGGACATAGTCACGGCCAGATTATGGTAGAAGTTTGTATTGAATGACTACAATAAGTAAAAGATATGTACCTGACTATCTGGACACCAGATGAAAATAGTAGTAACTTCTTGTTTATTTAATCTTCGGATATTACAAGGAGAGATATTACAAGGAGAGAAAGGAGAGATAGAGGGGAGAGGTTTTTCAAAGAGAATTTGAAACTTGATGCCTCTATCTGAGAATGAGGCTCCTATAAATAATAGAAAAGGGAATCTTGCACAGTAATATATGGGGCCCTGTGCATAGTGTTTTTACTGTTACAATAGAGATTTTTATCAAATCGTCATGTCATGTCTTGTCTTTTCCTTTTCATTTTTTGATGAAGGCTTCGGCTTTTTCAATCTCTTCTTCTTCTATCAGAACTTTTGGTGGTTGTGAATCGGTAATATCTTCTGTATTTGCGTCTGTGCTATTCATTGAGGCATCTGAACTTTGCTCAACAGTTGAAGTAATTTATCTCGAACTTCGAATAAATATTCTTCTATCAATTGCATTTTATTTCCCTCATAAGCTGAAATTCTTCTGGAAACATAGTTAAGATTTTTGTCTTCAACTAAAATTGACTTTTTGGGAGTTTTTTCATATTCGGCAATCTTTTGTATTATTTCCTCCCGTTGATCATGACCATAAGCGAGCTTTGTTTCTGGATCTCTGCGAAGCAGTTTATCCCAAAAATTGCAGTAAAAGGTTCGATATAGAGCAGGAATTTGGTGAGTGTCGTAGCCGATTTCTACGGACCATCGATGAATCCAAGGAATAGAAAATTCAATATAAAAATACATTTGATCAATAGTATCAATTTTACAAATGTATTCAGAAAGATATAGTTCTGTTAAGAAAGGAGAGGCTTTTTTCCATGAGTTGTATAAAGAGGAATATTCCGGTGATAATATTTTAACCGTAGGTCCGTGATGAGTCCACCACTGAACAAACCAGTTTGGAATGGGTTTTTCAAATACTTTAGAACAGATCTTTATGAACCAGGTGTGTTTGTGTTTGTAATTGTTATAATATAAGACTTGAGTAAAGGCTTTGATGTAATCCCAATAAGTAAAATTGGCAAGAATTTGACCCATCGCCCCCATTGGTATAGATCGTTGTGTCATGGACGAAATGCCCCATTCTTCAATGGGAATGAGTTTTTTGATTACCATCTTGGAATATCCATGTACTCCCGGGGTAGTTTCGCCGAGGGGGCTGTGGTCAAAGGTGGCACTGAATGTTTGTACGAGAATGTGTTCATAATAAGTTCGAGTTTTGTAAGATTCTCCAGTAAAATAAACATTAGCAGTAAGATAGTTCTTGAGTATTCGCCAGGCTTCTTCGAAATTTTCTTGTGCAGGAATATGCTGATTTTCAATATGTAAAATAAGTTCTCTAGCTTCTAGTTTTTCATATGAAGGTTTATCTTCAGTGTTTTCTTGAACCATGGATGCAATAGATTCTGCAGTCTTTTGTTGATCCAATAAATAAGATTGTAATTGTTTGAATAATGGATGAGTTTCAGGGATATCTTCTAAATGTACAGAAGAACCAATATTCGAAGCTTTTGATGAGGATGTTGCATCACCATGAATTTTTGAATTGATTAAAGTTCCATTCCCTTGTTGTAAAATAGGAAAATTAGAACTTGCAGAGCTATATGCAGAATTTCGTCGATCGAAATATGAAGGGTTTGTTCTTCCGCCTCGATATGAAGAATTTGGATTTCTTCCATCTCGTCCTCTACCTTTGGCAATTTGTCAAGGAGGATCCATACTGCATTATTTCAGAAATTGGATCAGGAATTGGATCAGCATACCATGACATATATTCGATGAGATCTTCATAAAGTGTATCTTTTGTAATAAGATCGTCAATAACTTTCCGTAATATGAGCATGTGTAAATCCATATTCAGAGGAACTGCCTTTATAAAGGTGAGTAAGAACTTTGCAGAGAAGAAGTGTAGAAAGAATTTCATTATATCTGTAAACATTAATTACTTAAGTCAATGACAAATGTCAAACCAATAGATTTCGTCATTAATGAATTCATTGTGATTTTCAAGAAATTCTTCTTCTATTAAGTGATGAATTAAAGTTTCTAAAATAAGAAAATGAATATCTTCATTTAAAGGAATGCATTTGATAATAGTTATTATAGTTTTTTCAGAGAGGAAATATGTGTAAAAACTCATATAAGATATTCTCTAGATAAAAAATCAGGTAAAGAATTTTCACTACCCTTTTTATATTGTATTTCATAATCAAACAGGGCTAATTGAGCTTGCCATCGCGCAAATATTAATTTGGAAGCATCATGTTTGAAGTCTTTATTAAACATAAACTTGACTGATTGAGCATCAGTACGAATTATAAATTTTTGGTTATACAGATCATCTTGGAATTTTAAAACACATTTTACAATAGTTAGCATTTCATGGGCTACCGTGGCGTATTTTTTCTGGCTTTAAGTCCATTTACCAGAATAAAATCGAATCAAACATTCGGTCTTTGTATGGGGATTAACTTGTTTAAGTATTCCGCCATAGCCGATATTTGAAGCGTCAGTTTCAACGATTTTTAACCAGTTAGGGTTTGCAAGCGAAGTACAAGGAAGGGTTTGAACTCTATTTTTTATTAATTTTACTAAATCAGTGTGTGCTTGAGTCCAAGGAGCTTTGTGATCCTTTTTTAGTCTATCATATAAAGGAGCTAAGTCTCTAGACAAATTTTTATAAAAAAGGGAAATATAATTAAGACTACCGAGGAACCTTTGAAGCTGTTTTTTATCAGTAATAACATTGGAGAATTTTTTAGCAAATTCTAGAACTCGTTGTATAGGTTCAATAGAACCTTGAGAAATATTATGTCCTAAAAATCCAATATTTGTCTGAAATAAACTGATCTTAGGTTTAGAGATAACTAAACCATTTTGAATAATTATTTGTTTAAATGTGTGTAAATGTTTAAAATGAGATTCGAGGGTTTTTGAAAATACTAAAATATCATCAATATAGACAATGATGAAGTCCATATAGGGATTGAAAATATCATTCATAATCTTTTGAAATTCGGAGGGAGCATTCTTTAAACCAAATGGCATAACATTCCATTCATACTGTCCGAAAGGAACATTAAAAGCAGTTCTATAAGTATGATTTTTATTGATTTGAATTTGCCAGTATCTAGATTTTAAATCGAATTTAGAAAATATATTAGCATCATATAACCTAGAAAGTAAATCCTTTTTATTTGGTATAGGGTATCGAATCCATTTTAAAACTTTATTCAGAGGTTTATAGTTTATAACTAGTCGAGGTATTCCTCGTTCCTTTTCAGCAGCATTATTGACATAAAAAACGGAACAAGACCAAGGAGATTTTGAGGGTTTTATAAGACCTTTTGTAGAAGATTATCAATTTCTGTCTTACAGAACTTTACTAATTATGTATTCATTTGACAGGGTCGAGATTTTGTAGGAATCTTTTCTTCACTGAAGTCATCTTCATATGGAAGAAAAACAATATGCTTCTTTCGATTCCAGAAAGCATTGGGATGATCCGCGCAAATATCTAGAATCAATTGATTAGAAATTATTTTTATTTTTTCTTGGACCTTTACTGATTTTAAAGTATCAAAGATGTTAATACTCATTAATTCTAATTGTAAGAAATTAAGCTGATTTTATTTCATATTGATAAGGGTATTTATATCTCTGGTTACAGGATGAGTAACAAAAGGATAAGAAATTTGTTTGTTTTTGTAAGTAGCCTTAAAACCATTTGCATCAATATGAGTATACGGATAAATAGCATTTATAAATGGTGTTCCTAAAATAATAGGAGGATAAAGCTGATTTTTTACTAAAAAGAAGAAATGTGGAATGCAGACTCTGTCTCGGCAGATATGAGTATTTGGTAATTTATAATTGATATCAAGAGCATGACCAGATGCAGATTTTATAATATGAGTGGTTTTTTCAAAATACCTAGTTGGGATTAATCCTTCTTGAATACAACTAACATCAGCACCACTATCAATCATAGCAATATTGGTAACAGAAAATTCCTTATTTATCAAAATAGTGCAGTTTATATACCATTTATGAGCAGTAACAATTTGCATCATTCCTAAGAAATAATGTTTTTTCAAATCTTCTGCTGGACTGAATTTATCAATTTCAAAATTTTCAGAGTGTTCAAAATCTTTTTCTTTTCCTTTTGAAGCAAAAGAGACTTCAGGAACATCAATTATTTTTTCTTCAATTTTCAAAAATTCTATGATCTGAGATCATCTGGTTTTGTTTTAAGGAAACAATCTCCTTTTTCAATTGCTCTACTTCGATTTTTAAATCATTAAAGGTAGTATCTCTACCGGGGGTTTTATTTAAAGGAAGACGTCGATTAACCTCAGCTAGGGAATAAGACATGGGATGATTATCAAAAGAGTTATCTTTAGAAGTACTAGTATTAGCAGAAGTCTTTTGAGTAGCAAACTTGAGGATTTTTTCACGCAGTTTTTCATCAGTAACTTCTTTTAGTAATTCAAGGACATTTTCAGCAGTAAGAGTTTGAACATTTAAATCAAGGTCTTCGAATTGCGCTTGCAGTTTATACATCATTTCATCACAATTGAAAACATCGTTATCACAGTCATTGCATTTATTATCCTGATCAAGCTCACTATCAGAATTAGGTAATTCAAAATTATTTTCAGAAGTAGAATCAGATTCGGAAGCAGAGGAGTATAATAAATTATAGACTTGGTCATGAACTTCTTCAGAAAGTCCTAAGGACGTGAGTTTTTGTAATTTGCAGTTTGAAGCTATATGGCCATACTGATTACACTTATAGCATTTAATTTTGGCTAGATCTCTTTTTGATCGATTTTTTGTGAATCTAGTAGACTTACGGAAGGATTTTCTAGTTTCACGTTCTTCTTTGCTTCTATGCCTGGAACGTTTATTTCTATAGGGTTTAGAAGACTTAGAATACTTTTGGGGTTTTCGTACGAAGGGTTTTTCCATACCAAATTGCTCGCAAAAGTCCCCTAATTGAGATTTTTCTCTGAGTTTATCAAGCTTAATTTGTCTAGCTAATTTCAACTCGTTACAGAGGGCTAAGCCTTCTTGAGTACAAGCCACAATAAGCTGACCATAAGTCTTTTCTGAATACTGGACTTCTCCATAGGATCCTCGAAGGGTTTTTCTAACTCTTTCAGCAAATAAGGGTGGAAGGCCATCAATGAATTTAGCTTTCCAATGGTCATACTTACTTTCAGGTAAATTCATAACCCTACTAAGAAAGGTGTCTTTATACCATCTAAATTCACCTAAGTGTCTACATTTTAAACCATTAAGAAGAGTTCTAATGTTTTCATATTGATTGGTAAATCTTCCTCCAAAATGTTCAATAATTGTCAGCATAAGGGTATAGACAGCATTCGAACGTCCTGCCCGGAGAGCCCGCCCTAGATTGTCTTTTCCGGGTTGATCATTGGTGGCGTTAAAAATAGCCTCGCGTTTAGTATCATCAAGGAAATTATCCCACCAGCCTCGAAGTTGGCCAGTAAATCCCGTAACAATCATTTTACAAATTGTTTGGTCAGTACGATTGGCCCTATTTTTTGGCGAAGTAGTGGCTGTGGCAATAGTAGCATACATGGACATTCGATGAATAAGAATAGAGATTTGTCGGTCAGATAATCCGTCAATATTCCATTCATAAATGGCTTCTCCACTATAAGAAGTATTTGTCTGATTCCATTCCCTTTCCTCTATCAGAACATCTTGAGGAGTTGGGCGTGGATAATATGCAGTAGACATACGGGAATATCAGCGTATTTCTTTTCCGGTTGTTTTTTAATCATGCCTTTGAGCTTATTAAGCTTGGAGGAGATTATAATGCCAGGATTTTCATCAGAATCAATATTCTCAGCAAAATTAGACTCAAGATTTTGTACAAAATCATCAGAAATATTAAGGGATTGAATGTTTAAACGAGAGAATTTTTTATCTAAGAGTTTCTCTAATTGGTCTAATTGAGAAACTTTTTCAAATCCGTCTATTTCAGGTGGTCTTTGAATACAAGGTTTTGATAAAATATATTATTATTATTATTATTATTATTATTATTATTATTATTATTATTATAATGTTTAGCATAGATATAAGACTCTTCTAACGATGGATATGGGAGAAGTAAGTACTAAAAGTACAAAACTTGAATCAATATTCTCAGCAAAATTAGACTCAAGATTTTGTACAAAATCATCAGAAATATTAAGGGGTTAAATGTTTAAACGAGAGAATTTTTTATCTAAGAGTTTTTCCAACTGGTCTAATTGAGAAACCTTTTCAAATCCGTCTATTTCAGGAGGTCTTTGAATACAAGGTTTTGATAGAATATATTCGTCTTTATCAGTGATTTTGGAAGTAGAAGGAATGTTAGAGGAATTCATCTGAGAGCTAAGTTTGTTAACTAACTCAATTAATTCGTCTAGTTTTTTATCAAGAGAGGAAATGTGTTCGCCTAAAACCTTAACATAAAGACTTAAATAATTATTTTGGGCGATAAGGTTATTTATTTCAGAAACAGTAATTTTTTCCACATCTTCACTGACAAACTTTTGAAAAGCAGAAAAAGTCATGCCAGTATTATTGGGCAATATAAAGGAAGACTGAGGAGGGTAGAGTGCTTGAGTAATTGATCCATCAGAATTTTGATAAGATCTTTCGATTATTTTGACATAGGACGGTAAATATGCAGACATGAACCATGGGACAAAAAAAATGATTTTATTATGCAAAGCACAAATTTCATAGAATTCTTCTGAAATATTTTTTAATTCATCAGGAGTATAAGTTTCAAAAACCATGTCCTAAAGGTTTTCCATTTTTCATAAAAAAATTCTTTCTGAATATATTTTCTTGCCTGAGAACCAGGACTAAAATCAATAAGTTGTGTCATCATAGTTAAACAGAATTTATGTCAAAATCCATTTCAGATGGAGTAGGATTTTCATTATCAAAATCTTGAACTATATTAGTTTTTGAATTAATTTTTATCTTTTCTACACCTTTAGGTGTAATAGGCGAATCTACAGAATTAATAGTATGCAAAGATGCAGCTCGATTCCTAGCCGGTCCATAATTGGGTTCAGCAGGTTCAATCGGAGAAATATGATGTATTGAAGGAAGCCTTCGTGGTAAAGAAAAAGAATTCTTATAGACAGGAGGATTGCTATCGAATTGTAGACAAACTCGCCCATCAGAGTTTTGAATTACTTGAGTTAACTCTGAATTAGTCACGTCCTCCGCCAATTATTTTGGGGAAGTGACTGAATCTAATATCCAAGTTTGGGGAAAATCAATTTCATCCCATCTAATAGGTCTTCTGGTAGTAACCCTAGATTTTATAAAATTAGTTTCAATAAGCATAGTGCAGTCAGAATTATCATCAATCAATTTACATCGAGGATTTAGAGTTGATAATAATCGATAATATATGCGGTAAGATAATCCTATAAGTTCAGATCCAGGAGCATAATCATATCCATGGGTTTTAACATTTAATGTTAGAGCATGAAGAATATTTACATCAGTCAAAGATAATTGTAAATTTGGTTGAGTATTAAAATATACAGGACCATAAGCAAGAGTAGATTCAATAGATCCCATTAAGGATTTTTGAAAATTCAAATTTCTAGCATCACGCAAAGCTGCTAAAAAAGTTTCGGGAAGACCCTTTAGAGTTAGAGGCCGAAAGGCAATTTGAACTAAGCCAATATGCATATAATTATAATTACGTTTAAAAATATCAATATCACGCTTATTTAGGAGTTGAAGAGTCTGTTCATCTGCATTTAAAGCAAGAGATTGTTCTGTTGTTTTAATAATCTGTTTATTATTATTATTATTATTATTACTATTATTATTACTATTATTATTACTATTATTATTATTATTATTATTATTATTATTATTATTATTATTACCCGATCTCATAACCCCCTTCTAGGAAGTTTGCTATGATCAATTAGGCCCTCGAGCACTCGAACACTCTACTAACAAAAATTTCTTCCAAAAAACTTTACTTCTAATAGCTCTCTTTATATGTTGAAGATGCTCTATTCTATCTACAAACACCTCTAAGCTGTTTTCAATTTTGAGCTTTTCAAACATAATACACCATTGCACCCCATAAAGCTGCAACTACTTATTTCTTAAACTTCCTCCAATGCTTCATTATGCATTTTTTCTTACTAGTCACACAGATTATACATGAATTTGCACGATATATACTTCCACCGTTCAACAATAGTTGTTCACTATTGATTTAGTACATAACTTAAGAAATAATAAATGATAGGAATAAATTTACTATATTATCTCTTCTTAAATTCAATCAAAAAAATTCAATTAGATCCATGGCTTAAATCCAATTAATTTTTATACCTCTGTGGTCTATTATCAAAGTAGACACATATTTGTGAGTTCTCCACAAAACAATTGGTTTATCCTTTCGTGCAATAATTAATCCATGACTGCATTGATTTTATTAGACAAGAATTAATTTTGTTCAAATATTTTGCATCTCAATTATGGTGAAAATTGTTAAAGTAGGTAAAGTTATAATTTATTTTTTGTTGTTGAATTTTTTTTTTCATTTTCCTTTTAGTTTTGAGTATTCAAGTGTTATGTTTCTCATATAGATTATTTTTTTCCCACTCAACCATCACAAATTCAATTTTAAAAGTTTTAAGAGTCTAACACAAAGATCGATTTCCACAAAATTTGAACAACAAACAAACAATAAAGACTTTATTTCTAAATTTTGAATCTCCTATGAGAGGGTGAACCCGGTTGGGGGGCGGGGGGGGGGGGGGGCGCGCCGAGGGGGGTGGAAAAATTTTGAGGAAGACAATGTGCCTTTTTGTGTCTAAATTAGTGTGTCACATTTCTTTTTTTTTTTTTTGCAACGAATATAAAAATTACCATTAAATAAATAAGAACTTACAAAATAAAGACACCCAATCTCATAACCCCCTTCTAGGAAGGTTGCTATGATCAATTAGGCTCCCCAGAACTCGAACACTCTACTAATAAAAATTTCTGTCAAAAAACTCTACTTCTAATAGCTCTCTTTGTATGTTAAAGATGCTCTATTCTATCTACAAACACCTCTAAACCGTTTTCAATTTCAAGCTTTTCAAACATAATATACCATTGCACCCCATAGAGCTGCAACTACTTATTTCTTAAACTTCCTCCGGTGCTTCATTATGCATTTTTTCTTACTAGTCACACAGATTATACATGAATTTGCACGATATATACTTTCACCGTTCAATAATAGTTGTTCACTATTGACTTAGTACATAACTTAAGAAATAGCAAATGATAGGGATAAATTTACCATATTATCTCTTGAATATAATGAATTTAGTGTTTTGAGAAATACATTGCATTATGAATAGCATTTAATACTAAGGATAAAATAGGCATATATGAGTAAATAATCATTTGATTTTTTAAATTGAACAAGTATTGTTAGACGTCTATTTTCACTGTAGTGAACCAGTGAAAATTAAAAAAGAAAATATTAATTAAACAATTCATTATACACATCTTCCTTAACAATTAGCAGACCCCCTCCCCCCCGGCCCCCCGTCCCCGGCCCTTTTTTCCTTTGAGATTAGGATAAATCATAAAAATAGCTTATATACAATCCCAAAAAAAATACACAAAAAGTTGGAATTTTGAAAAGAAAAAAGTATTGTTGGGAAAATTCAAATTGAGAAAGCAGTGGAAACGGAATACTCACTCCATTTATTATTTAAAACATAAATATTTAATGCTAATGATAAAATATACAACAACAACAGATTTGATGTATTTTCATAAAATGGGGTGTAGAATGCACGCAGTTCATACCGCTAGAAAGGTTGTTTCCTAATGATAACATATAAAACAAATAATTAATGTTGAATAATGATAAGAAAGTAAAAATCTATTTGAAATACTACAACTAAAAATAAAAATAAACAAAAGGAGTAGCTGATTTATACTATAAAAATGGAAATAAACAACCCATATTTCTTGCATCTATATATATTTTCGGTAAATAAAAGAAACTGCCAGGTGCCTTCACGACAAAGACTTTTTCAATAAATAAAAATTCCCACACTCCTAATATCACAAAGTGGGACAAATCAGTAATTTCACATTTTAACACTGGTTAAAAGCAAAAGAACCTTCTTGCTTCAACCTTGTCAATTAAGAAATACTCCTCTTGTGTGAAATCACAACATAAAAAGAAGAAAAGCAACAAAAATTCAGAGAGAAAAATGGCGTTGCAGTGGATGATATTGACATACGTTGTGGCGGCAGAGGCAGCCTTAGCTATTCTGCTAACATTGCCATATCCAAAAGCACTCAAAAATCGTTTCGTTTCACTAATTTCACTTACCCTTCAGCCTTCACTGTTCATAATACCCTTTGCCGGTTTTCAGCTCCTTGGTGCGTACACTTATGATACTTTTTTATTTTTTCTATATTTTTGGTCTGATTAATCTGTAATCTGGAGTATTGTTGACAGTTTCTGCGATGACACTTTTATTTTTCTATATATTTGGTCTGATTAACCTCTAATCTGGAGGATTGTTGACTGTTTCTCCGTTGTTATTTTTGGTTAATTTTGTGTTTATGACACTTTTATTTTTCTATATTTTTGGTCTGACTAATCTGTAATCTGGAGGATTGTTGACAGTTTCTGCGTTGTTGTTGTTTTTTTTTTGGTTAATTTTGTGTTTGATGTTTAGATATATATTGGAAGAATGAGCATCGGTTGATGTGTACTGGTGAGATCTGTACTGCTGCTGAGAGAGACCGCTACGAGAGATCGGTAATTTTTTCTCTTTCGTTCTATTTTTGGTTCAACTGTTAAATTGATGAATTTTATAGGAACTTGAGAATTAGCATTCGGTCTGGTGGGTAGAATTTGAGCACTGATGGACACGAGTTGATTGCATTTGTATTTTCTAATTTTATGAACTTGTTTTTAGGTATAGCGTCTGCCTCAAACTTGAAAGAGAATTAGTAAGACCTAGAAATCTGAGAAATTCTCATTATGTGATCCTTTCATGTAAGCTGAATGTCATTGGAAATAGCCGCTCCATCTCTACGAGCTAGGGGTAAGATCTGTGTATATCCACCCTCCCAAACTCCACTTGTGGGATTACACGGTGTATGTTGTTGTTGTTATCATGGTGTTCCTTGCACTTTAATTGACACGGAAGAAAGATTACACCATGGAATTATGTAGAGTTTACTAAGTTATGCAGACTTCACTTTTGATGCCGCACTCCTTTTGGAGAATCCAACACACACCCATTGATACTTTTGAAGAGTCCAAGCAACATAGGATTTTCCATCCTCTTTTTGATTAATGTGTGTTGCTTTACACTCCATTCTATTCAAAAGCCTGACACTTACGTTTTCTTTCGTGGGGTCAATAGATTTGTCCACAGGGTCAAGTTTGATCCAGGATTTGAAGTTTATGGGTTCTTATAATGATCTCAAGTTAATACAACAACAACAACAAACCCAGTATATTCCCACATAGTGGGGTCTGGGGAGGGTAGAGTGTACGCAGTCCATACCACTACCTCAAAAGAGGTAGATAGGCTGTTTCCGATAGACCCCGGCTCAAGATAAGAGGCAGTATACAGAAGCATGCAAGGCATAGAACAAGATTAAAAAACACAGGTACGACATCCACAAAAAGAAAAAAAGAAAAAAGTACACCAAAATCCACCTAATTACTGACTACGACTCATCCACCCCTTTAGCCCTCTATCCTAATGCTTTTCCTCCATATCTTCCTATCCAGGGTCATATCCTCAGTCAACTGCAACAACTCCATGTCACGTCTAATCACTTCTCTCCAGTATTTCTTCGGTCTACCCCTATCCCGCTTGAAACCATCCAAGGCCAGCCTCTCACACCTACGAACTGGGGCATCCGTGCCCCTTCTCATCACATGACCAAACCATTTCAACCTCACTTCCCGCATTTTATCCTCCACTGAAACCATCCAAGGCCAGCCTCTCACACCTACGAACTAGGGCATCCGTGCCCCTTCTCATCACATGACCAAACCATCTCAACCTCACTTCCCGCATTTTATCCTTCACTGACACCAAACCATCTCAATCTCAAGTTAATATAGAATAACAATCGAATTCATGGTCAAATATTTTATAGATTTCTTAATACTAATACAGAATCTGAACAAAAGCTATTGGGTTTACGTGAATCTATATCTTATAGGTTAAGGCTAGGTCCACCCCATCCAAGTTTCACTCTATTCGACTATCATTTGTTTTTTCTAGATCCCACCCATGGGATTTCACTTGGTATGTTGTTGGATAGAGATATAGAATTATGCCGACATTTGAATTCACCGTCAAATATTTTATAGATTTCTTAACACAAATACCAAAACTGAACAAAAGCTACTGTGTTTGCATGAATCGTTACTTTATAGGCTAGGTCCACCCCACCAAGTTTCACTCCGTTTGACCATCATTTATTTCTTCTAGAACTGGATAGAGATATAGAATTGTGCTGACATTTGGTTGGTAACTATGTTTCGTAGACTTGGTTATGTTAAGTCAGACATTTGTTTTTTTTGAGGTGTCTAATTTGGGAAGGACGTTAGATTTATTATAAAGAGGAAAGGACAAATTGTGGAAGATGGCTATAAGGATATGAGTAAAGGGAAAATACCTTTTTAGGTCGGAAGATAGTTGCTGATTTATATTTTTAAAGAAGAAAATAAGGAGTGAATGATTCATCATCTATATTGACTTGTCGAAAATGCTGTTCTTCAAATTGGAATTGACTACGACTAGCACCGGATGGTTGGTAGAAGTTGAAGCATCCAAATTACTTAAACCAAATGCAACGCATATCCCACTCTACTAACCAATATCCATCACGTTGACACTTCTACACTGAATTAGTAAAAAGAGCGTCGGTATGATAAAACTAAGATAATATGTAAAATTGGTGTTTGGTAGCTCCCATCAATCGAAATAACAAGTGACGTTAAAGAGAAAGTAGCGTAAGTTTGTCTTCTTCTTCATGGTTTTCACACGAACTTATTAGGTGTTGTACTGGTGCCAACTATGGTGACACAAAAACTGGAGCACCATGTGCACAATAAGTCATGATGAAAATATGAGCCAACTGGCGAGAGGAATTTTAATAGCTTTGAAAAATAGAAATTTCATTTTTTTTTTTTTCTTTTTGAGAAGGGTAACTTAAAATTGAAAATTCAGTATTTTGCTGACAAATTGAAGGAAACAACGGGAGAAACCATAATTTGTTGTCATTTGTTCTTGTCCAATTAAGGGAAGTCATTAAATTACTTTATCAACTTGATGTCTGTGTAAATGCATCTAGGCAGAATGAATCCTTTTTTAACTCAAAGGTCAATGAAGCACTTTGTTTGGATGGATGTTTTTTCATTTTTCTTTTTTTTTTTCCCTTTCAACTTCTTAGTGGGTGAATCTGCCTTTTTAGCCACTCGTCTATTTTCTTGTTGTTGAGAAGACTCCTACACTTCATTGATTTAGTTTTTTGATGAAGTAATAATTGATTTCATGAGTGGCATCAAGTAGATGCATAAATTACAAAAGTTATGCAAGCAAAAATACTGTTAGCTGCTATTCATAACTATGACAAGACCATAGAACTAACAAAGTCTAAAAAGTTTTAGGGGAATCTACTGGTGAGTCATTATGCCAGCTATATTAATAAACTAAAATCTAGCCTTAAAGGAATTGTATTGGAGTTGATAGACCATTAAATCATCGCCTATTCTTTTCTGTCGGGACACACCAAAAAATGCTTGCAGGGATCATTTCCATACTTGTTTGATGGCTTTACCAACTCTCCAAGTACACCACCCTTCAACTGCTTCTTTAGTGCTCTGTCGTATTACCAAGCTTAGTCCAAATATAGAGAAAAACATATTCCATATTTCTGAAGTCACTTTACAGTGGAGGAATAAGTCACTTGACTAAAAGTTCTGCTGGCACGTGTAACATATAGTAACAATGAGAATCTTCCTTTTACTTAGATTATCCTGCGTTAAACATGCTTCATAAAGGCCTGTCCAGCTGAAACACATGAATGATTAGTCCAAGGATGAATTTACATGGTTGTTTCAGGCGGTAGCATCTCTCCCTTTTTTGTTTTAGAGTTAATATATAAATTGAGTTGTGGGTGGGTGGGTGGGTGTATCACTTTTTATTTCATCTATCTGCATCCATGGATCAATTGCATTAGATCTACTTCGGTGGATCTGAATCCAAATATTAAGTTCTGTCTAGCAATATAATCTACCTGATCCCTGATCCTTCAAAATATCAAGTTCAGATGCATGAGAAACCATTCACTACTGTATTTCCTTTTGCAAATCTGCTCTGAAATGATATGCTTTCCTTGAGCCGAGGGTTAGTCTCTCTACCCTTCACAAGGTAGGGTTAAGATCTATGGACACACCACCCTCTCCAGACATCACTTGTGGGATTGCACTAGGTATGTTGTTGTAGATATATGAAAAACCACAGCCTATGGAATGTCATTTTAGGCTTTTCCTGTTCCTCTCACAGATTGGTTCCGAGAGACATTATTCCAAGTAACCCCTTCACCAATAGCTTGAATGTACTGATATCACATTTGAAGCATCAGTTGCACTTGTCTTCACTCGTGTTTTATCCTATTTATGTGAAACGATACAGCAGCTCAGGAGACAACAAAATACATATGCTGTTATGTTTTTGCTGCGTATAACTTCTTCAGTCTCCCTAATTTTATGCAGATCTACAAGGCTCAAAGAAACGCTATTCTGTGTGTAGCAGCATGCCTCCTCTACTGGTACATATGCATAATCCCTTGGGAAACTTCTATATATTGATGCTAAGCAATCTGTTTTCAGTTCATAAACAAAGTGCTTTTTATATGGGTATAGGTGTATCTATCGTGTCTGCAAGTACTACAAGGAGATTCAGAGCATTGAGGAGGTGGAAAAGAGACTCAAAGACGAGTAGGTCTTCTAGGCTGCAGCTCGTTCCACTAGTATTCGAGTCTAGTTGTAGCGTAGCGGTGCCTAGTGTGAGCCTTTTAAAGACTTTGTAATGTGATATGAATCTCGTGTTTCGCTTTGATACTGCCATCTACTGGCATCCTACATGTTCTTTACAGTGATACATTTTTCATATTCGATGTGTTCTTAGGTTTTTGTGTCTTCCTCCTCCACGAGGTGGTTCTTTTTAATTCTAAAAACATAAATGTAAGTGGTGCTACCACAATCACCTATATACAATTGTACTATCTTCTTTCATCTTCTCAGGTTTCTTGTATAGTTACATCAAGTAATACTAGAGTAATGTCATGTTGGGACGAAAAAAAATTGATCGATCTAACACAATTTTATTAAGAGAATACTAGGTGTAAAATACTTTATAGTAGTAATATTACAGTGAATTAGATATTTGTATCTTGAAATATTTGTATTTCCTTTTTATATATATCTGCAAGAAGGTCAAATGTGAACCCACACCAATGCAAAGGGAAAATTAATCTTCATTTATAACTCAAATATCTGAGACATTTACAAGAAAAGAGAGAGTCCAAAGCCTGCTCTATATTTTACAAGGTACAAGAAACTCTAAGGATCAAATCATCATCCATCACTCCATTCATCGAATCTGCTAAAAAATCTATTCAAATGAAATGAATCATTAAAAGAAAATGCTATACTTTCTTTTGTCGAGCCAATAGAAGGCACAAGGACTGCAGATTTTTATGAGAAAACCAATTGACAAGACTGATATCTCATTCTTCCTTCAACATGAGGACCAATGTCAGTTTTGCTGCACTCAAGGAGTAAAATCGGTTTCTGTACTGGAGAAGGAATCATCCTCGGTCATGCGATACATCCTTTTCTTCTCTTCGTCCCACATTAGAATTTCCCGTATATATCTAAATGCTTCCTCAACAGATGTACGTTCAAGTGCCCTGGTTGGCCAGACAAAAAGCTTTTTGCCTGTGATTGAAGCATAGAGCTGTTTGAACTTCACAGCAACATAATAATATGCTTGATTTGCCAGGGCTTGATTGTTTTGTCGATGTCTGAAAGGTCTAAAGTCATGAAACCAATCACAGACTGTCAAAGGAACTTGGTTGATTTTGTCCTCAAAGCGATCATATTTATTTAGGAGGAGCACGAAAGAAGCATCCTCAAAACTACTATGTGTAACTAAACTCTCAAATACATCTCTGATTGCCAACATTTTATTTTCTGAGGTACCATCATTTCGTGTCCATGCCAGGTCATAGTCACTCAAGGCCACACAAAAGACAACCACTTTGACATCTTCAAACATTTCAAGCCATTTGCCACTATCATGGACTCCCTTGGAGCTGATACGGATCAATTGATACCTAAAGGAAGATGGAAAGAAGAAAGCAAATGGTTACTGAGCAGCAATCCATACAAGTCAAATTTTACCAAACCAATAGCCATGCAAAAAGAGTTACTTGGTCCAAGAAGGTTGACTTTCTAAGTCGTCGCCATAGATCTCAGACATGGGGCTGTGATCATCAAATGAGAATTCGAGAGAAGCAAGTCCATTGCTAGGAGTCACCCCTTCAGCATATAAAATGTCCTTTTCTGAAGGTTCATACTCATTACTAGATATCTCGAGGGCCTGACAAAAGTAAGATAACACATTGACTAGCAGAGACAAAGCTAAAGTCTACAAAAAAGCATTATCAAAGATGAATATAAAAGGTTAGCAAACATCTAGCGAGCAATTACAGAACCAAAAATAAATTTACAAAACCCTTAAAATATCAATAGCACTGACAATGAGAATATTTTTAGCACATTAGGTTTGAAGATAATCTCTGAAGAAATGTACTTACAACAACCATTTCAAACCTAAGTAGACTTTATAGATATGTAATACTTTCTTTGATGATGACTCGTAGTTGTTTAGCCCGTTATCATGTAATTCAGTGTTTATGCCTACACAATATAAGCTACATTTTTTGACTTACACAATATGTGGGCTACATATTTTCATCTGTCAACCCAATTTAAAAGCCGCATTCTCATTTACTTCCAGAATTAGTTTACAGTGCTTCTGCAACACCACATATTACATGGGCTCTCTATCATTGACAAGCTACAGAACTTCAGCAAAGATGTGGGAGCATTCAAGAAAAACAGACTTGAGCTTGCTGTTTTTCTTGTTGGTGTGAAAGCATTTATACTTTTCCAGTAATTCGGTACAAGTCATCCATGTTTCTCATCTTTTTCCTTATTCACGTAACAATATAAGTTATGCAGGAATATGTATTATTGTGCAGCATAGAATGTGGAATAAGATTGTGGGTATCAGTACATGGATTAAACAATTAGAATGACAAGACACTTAGAATCTATGTCTTATTGTGCATGGTAGAATGTGGAATAAGATTGTGGGTATCCGTACATGGATTAAACAATTAGAATGACAAGACCCTTCTAACTTATCATCTTTTTTCTCCTCCAAAACTTTTATTTTGTATAAAAAGCAAACACATCAAGTTAAACATGGTATATTCCCAACAAACCAGATATCCAGCACGAAATAATCCCCACATTACAATCTTTGTATTACTAATCCCTTCACTGCCAATCTTTGTATTATCAATCTCTTCACTACTAACTAATCCATGCATTACGATCCCTGCATTTCTAATCCTTAAATTATAATCCCTTCATAGCTTGTCTTTAACCCAAATGAACGCCAAGAGTATCAAAGAGGCCATTGTACTTGAATCCTACTCTTTTGAGAAAATGAAAGTGCTGTAGCACAGGATATTTGATAGCAATCTAGGTTATATAGAATGCAGACATGCTTGAAGAATTCTATTTTAGAAACTACAAGATAAACATAGAGAGCTTGGAAGGAATATTTTCTTTTATCTACGCCTACAACATCTGACACATGTTACACTAACGGATCTCACGGAGGTAACCTATGATGCAGCTTACCATTGAAAACCAGGAAATACAGAAATCATAAAGTAATCATAAAATATGGTCATAAAGCCCATGATCTGTCGCTAAAGCAAGCAGTATAAATATAGGCCTTCTATTTGATGTTGTAGATAACTCCTCTTGCGAAATCAGTCCAATTACTGATTAACTAAGTATTCATCAAATCAATCAAGAAGCAAATGGTGCACGTTTCCAACATACAGGATAGAGGCTGTAAAACTTCAGTACAATCGGTCAAATTAAGCCATGTTCGCTTAACGTCATAATAAAATGAGCAGTAAAAACCATAAACTTGGCATGACCTGTTAACTGAAGTGATTTTGCTGTAAACGCATCGACTCTATAATTACAGGAAATATTGTTATTATTAAAGGGTATGATCTGGACCTTCCTGTGAAGGGCACCCTAACTTGCTTTGACATTATATATAGTAGTGAAAGCTATAATACATGTCACTTCTGTTTGGCAAGAAAATCATAAATTAAAATTACTAGGTAAATTCCTGATGCTATTAATAGTCGAAAACCATGCATTATCAGCTTTCATTCCTCAAGATAAAATCAAGTTATAAAAACATCAACCCAAATAAATTATGTATCTAACAGCTAGATGTCATATATTGATTTCTTAAATTTATGCATTGTAACTTGATTTAGCATAAACTACTTTTATTTGGTTACTCAGCAATTCAAAACGAGGTGTACTAATACCGGGCCACTTGCAAATGTATTCACTCGTCAATTTCCTTCATCATACCAAATGATTCATTTACATCACATATTCGAATGTGATCCCCTTTACATCCTAACAAATATTTTAACAATGTTTACTCATTTTCATCCAAATGCATTTAACATATACTTAAGACCTTACTCCATGTCCACTTTAAGTATCTAGTCTCAAATTTCCACCCCTAAACTAAATGCTATCCAATAGGTGCAAATGCCATTGTACGGAGCACAAAGTAAAATCATAGTATTACACAAGGTATACCTGATCCAGGAAATAGTTAGCAGTATCAGGAAGAAAATGCAGTTCACCCCTTCTCTTGTATGTTTCCTGGATGGCAGGGTCTCTCCAGATCTCATCTACGACTGGAGCATATTCACGTGTAGCAGCAGGGAAGAAAGCATCCAATTCTCCCATAGCTATGATTTCCAACAACCAATCAGAAAAATGTTTTACTCTTTGATTGATTGAGTAGATGCAGCGCCTGCTCCCATCAGTTCCTGTTTCACCTGAATTAACTTTACAGTATCCATAAAACAATAAACATTAAGATATTGCCCACATGATATAGCCATCAAGGAGAAGATGTCATTGTGCAATAAGCAGCTCACACAACACAGACAGATATGTAATGAGTCTGTATTTTATATATCTGTATATATATGGACAGAAGGAGTCAGTGAAACCGTCTTTATAGTAATGTTTGCTCAAAACATTGGACAACTTAAGTTAAAAAAGGAGTAGGATGATTCATTTAATGCTTTGCTTAAGGAATATGCTAATTTACTAGCCCTTTGAGGATTGTGAAAAACCACCACCTAGAATCCATTGGCAGGGGCGGCTCAAGCGAATCCGTGGCCTTAGGCCAAAATCTAACGAAGGCCTTACATTTTTGAGAAAAAATAACTAATTTTATAAAGTCTATTTTTAAAATTATATGATCGATTTCTTCTAATAATTTTTTTAAAATTAATAATAAAGTCAATGCATTTATCTCTTGACACATAGTATTCTGGACTAGATATATCAAACTCTATCTAAACTTTTTAATATAAAAAAATTATTTTTTCTATAAATAGTATTTAATATATTTTTTAAAATTTATAATTTATTATTACTAGAAAAATGAGGCCCTCAAATTTTAGTGGTCTTAGGCGACCGCCTTTTTTTCCAGAGGGTTGAGCCGCCCCTGTCCATTGGTCAACCCATGACAAGCCAATTTTGACATTAAATAAGGGTCCTAACCCATCCTTCAAGAACATAACAAGGATGAAAATATATAAACCAGACCTCAAACCCAGTCTTCCCATCATGTGTACTACAGAGTTAAATCAAAAACAAAACAAACTTAACTTTCTCATTATAAGCATGCAGCCTGCAGGAAAAGTTTTTTCTGCACATGCCCTCCTTCTACTTGTCATTTCTAACACAATGCATTTAACAATTTGCTTCGTTATTTATTAGAAGGAGTGTCTTGATCTGGGGGTCTATCGGAAGACGGAAAAAACCTCTCTATTTCTCCGCAGGTGGTGCTATGGACTACGTACAATTTAACCTCCCCAGACCCACTAGGTGGGAATACACTGGGTACGTTGTTGTTATTTATTAGAAGGAGCTGTGCTTTGCAAGACTTTATTTTGTCAACTCAAAAATAAATAAGGATTACACGAATCCAGCATGGGTTCAACTCAAGTCTGGTGAGGTTCAACAATCAGGGAGCGTCTGGAATACCTGGTGCAACATTTTCTGCCTCCAAATCAGAAGTTTTCTTGTCCCTCAATGCTTCCTCCTCAAAGTGCTCTCGACCCTCAAGTAAAACACTAAGGTATTTATAGATGTTACTTTGAATCGTAAGCTTGATATTCTGTACCTCGTCAACTGTGAATTTGCTTTTAGACATAAACTTCACCTGTTGTATTGAAAGAAGTGGAGGACACAACTGATTAAGAAATAATCATGAGAAAAAATTACATGGTTTTATAACAGTAGCAAATAAGCAGTTTCCAGGTTCGAACATAGTAGTTATGCAGGAAAATCACAGAAGCAACTTACTATAAACCATTAAAATTTGTCTGTGTTCCACTAGAATGAAAATGTTCCCTAAATAGTACTCCATATGATCCACCAAGATATGAACCGTTGAAAGGAAAACTCAAAAAGAAAATCAATTAGAGCAATTTACCAAGTAAGAAGGAAGGCGCTTTTAGTTAGAATTTCGGATTGAAAGTGAAAGAGTCGGTTTCAGTGTGTGTGTGACGCCCCAAAGTTTTGGGGCTTGTCAACCGGCTAGACTGTGCGGGCCAACTAGGCCGCACCCCTGTCATCTATGCAGGCGGCATGTGCTGAAGGAATGAGCTGAAGTTGAAGACAAGGCAAAGGGGCATAACAAGAGGCAACAAGCATCTATATATGTTGCATCACATGTCCTAAGAGTGCCAAGGTGATTTGATGAGGGCTTGGTGTGAGCCCAAGGGGGTGGAGGCATGGTGAGGATCGTGTGCGGTGTTCGATATCAGCGCCGTGCCATTTTGAGTTACAAGTGGAATCTAAGGATTCCGGTTTAAGGAGATGATATTAAGGGTAGCTTATGTATGCTTACCAAATTTGGGGTCATTTGGAGTCCGTTTGGATAGGGACTTGACTTGGCCAAGGTCCAGTGGCATTGTTGTAATTTGCGGATTGGTCCGAAGGCCATAACTCGTTCCATGAGTATGGGAATGGGATGAAACTTCATGGAGGTGTGAAGGAAGTCAAGAGAAAGGAGTAGGAACAAACGGCACCCAATTCGGAGGTCGGATGGACAGTCTAAGCCCCAATATGATTCTCGGGCAAAATGATGTCTAGTGCCAGACATTGGGATTATTTATTTTAAGCATATATAGGGGTATACATGGTGACAGCCTACCAGCCTCCCTCGGGTATGTGGCAGATGGCCGACCCAAGTGTGCTGCCTTGATGGACAACCTCAAGGGCCTGCCTTAGTATGTCAAAGGAATGAGCAAGGTACTCATAGGGCTCGGGAACCCTATGGGGAACGCAGAGTCGGGTGGACCAGCGTTGGGCGCCCCGATAAGGCTAGAGGTTGGCTATATGAACCGACATGCCCCGCGGGCTGTCTAAATGATGGAAGAACACCTCCAAGCCGATAGAGCAATCGAGATACTCTCCCGAAGAGACTCGTGAGCTTACTTGTGAGCTTGGCCAAGGTTCAACCAAGCAAGCATGGGTCTGTTGGCCTAGACGCGCAGTTGTGAGGCGACGCCGTGTCGTGCAAGTTTGATACAAGTTGCGTGGGCTAGGTTTGGTTATGCCATAAGACATGAGAGGGCATGACTAAGGAAGATGCTTGAGACAAAGGCCAAGGATTGAAGGTTGCCCTACTCGGGAAAGGCAAAGGCCAAGTGCACATGCACGAGGCAATGTCAAGCTTGAGGATAGGACTGTGCACGCGATAGCGATGCTCAGGCCCAGGCGAGGGATGAGTATGTACGTAGCCATCCCCGGAAGCGCTTATGGATGAGATCCAAGAATTGAAAGTGCGCCATAAGAGTTGCTTATACGTTGGCCATGTCAGCCGACATGTTGATAGAGCAGCACCAAAGGGAGCAAACCTCTAAGGTGAGCTTCCCACAGGCACAGGATCGTGCTAAAAACCTGAGAAAAGAGGAAGGCTGGCCCATAGTCGGGGGAACCATAGGCACCGCACGGGCAAAATTGTGTGCCGCTGACACAGTGAAAAATGAGCCCGTGACAGTGTGTATATTCTACAAATTTTTAGTCTCAAAAAATTAATGACATGAATGACGATAAATGCAATTACCAACTTTTAACATGATTTTAAAAAACAGTAGTAGTACTGATTTTCCTTTAAAAAAAAAGGAACAAGAACAAAAATCCACAGTTTTAAGCATTCTTCTCAAATAAGCTATCTGATATATTATGAGTAATGAAGAAAGGCCCTCGCTTGAAGAGCATCATAGAAAACTGCAAGCTTCTTATCAAGAAATTTCCCACCAACATAACTAAATAATTGAAGATATATAATCATGTAGGCAGACCTGCTTAAAAATGGTGCTTGTCCCGGATCCTTCCAACCCAAACAACAAAAGTTTCTGTACTCTACCATGCTCCAAATACTCAGGTATAGGCCCACCTGAAAAAGCAGTTGTATCTTCTTTTGGCCCGTGAATATTTCCAGGTGGAACAGGCAATGAAAACAATGAACAAATGAAACGAGTAGATGCCTGCCTAACAAAAAATATAGTTGTAACTAATTAAAATGTAAAGAGAAATCATTTTAAAAGATCATAATTGCACTCAATTGGAGAATTTTACTTAGAAGGATTGCGATAGAACCTTTCCCCATATGTTTCCTCTAATGTTATTTTGACCTTCTTCCTCATAGGATCCATCCTCGTATACCCAAAAGTGAGTACCTCGTTGACACTGAACCTTGGCTAACTGAAAAAAAGAGGAAAGCTTTCAGCACAGGTAGATAGGTTTTTCCATTCTTATAAGACACCATCATCTCTATAATTTTTTTCTCAATTGATTTCCAGATGCAATTGAACCCAAGAATCCAGTATCGAACATCTCAAAACCCCTAATTCAGGGGAGTTGTATAGGAAATATTTGTTTGAGCAAAATTAATTAGTATATCATCAACTCAAAGTGCATTCTTCAACATGGAAAATGTAGAAACTCTTTAAGAAAGATGACGCCTAGCTTTGGTAATGCAATGAGTGGGAGGGTAAGCCTAAAATAAGTTCAAACTCTCCAGCCTCTCTCGCTTTCTACGACAACTAAAAAGGTGCTACTTCAACTGCATCACTTAAAGTTGCAGGCTTGCAGTTTTCCTGGTTCATGTCAGTCCATTTCATAACACAATCTTAAACCTTCCATCAACAACAACACTCTTCAAGCACATAATCACATGTCAAGCTTCTGTGCCTCACAAAATAAGTGATAATAATAAATAAATTTCGAAATGTATACACACTACAGAAACAACAATAACATCTGTTGATCAATCAATTTCAGAATCTCTAATCAACAAGGAAAATCGACTGAAGGTAAAAACATGAAATCCATGATAGAATGATCCAATATGTGATGAACTAACTTTAGAGAGAATTTCTTAACATACACTCAAATGAACTGAATATCTAATCACATGTTCAAATGGAACAAACACATGCACCAGGAAGTTCTGAATAATCCAGTATCCAAATTTACTTTACCTTCAGAACCCTGAACTCAACCTTTGTAATCTCACGGCCATTGATGTACACTTTTGTATTTCCTTTACTAGCATCAATCTGAAGCTTACCACCCACATTCAGTTTTGAACTTATTATCTTATCTGGCTTCTCTCCCTCCTGAAATAAGAAAAACATGTAAAATAAAATACCAACAAATTCCACAAATCAATCACATAATAGTATCTATGCAAATTCACAAAAGCACAATAAAAACGGCTCAGTGCTCACCTTTCCCCACAGCCCTGAATCCTTGTCATACCAGTACTTTCCAGGTCTCAATTTCTGTGGTGGCATTGCACATCCGAGCAAGTCTACCAATTCTTCCTCCCGTAATGGCCTTCCATTGACCCACACCTGCTCAGGTTGAATTTGGTTCGCCAAACACTCACTCTCCGCCTTCATTATCTGTTTGACTTCCAATGGATTGCACACTTTCGCCAACAAACGCGAACACTTACCCAATTTCTCTCTATTAGCCTCATTGATAGGCTCTCCTATACATCCCACACATTTCCTACCCTCCGGCATTGATCCCATAGCCTTAAGCAAACAGTTTCTACAGTACCTAGCACCACACACAATGCAAAACTCTCTCTCCCTTAACCTATTCTTCTTCCCACACCTGCTACACACCCGAACCCTAACCTTAACCCCTAAACTCCCATTTTTTCCATCTTTGTCCCCTACCGGCAACGGCAAATTACACTCATTTCTATCTACATCACCACACTGATCATTATCATCATTTTCATATTCATTCCCAGCATTCTCATCCGTATCAAAAACCGGAACATTACCGCTATTATTCAAGTCCGAAAGCGACTGATCCATCGGAATTTTACCTTCAGATTCCGAACTGGAATTGATACGTAGCCTTGAAAGCGAACTCGAACTTCCACTTCCGCTTCCACTACTGTCTCTCTTCATGTGCAAAGCAAATTTGGACTGAACAGAGGACACTTTACGGAATTTCGGAGGTTTATGAAGGGCAATTTGGGAAGTAGAAGACAGTGGATCAACTAAAGGAACAGGAAAATCCAACGGCGGACCTTTATACTCAACGGCGATGGAGTAGTCGAGTTGTTCTTCATCCGGTAACGGAGCTCCGGCCGGCAACATTCGCCGGAGAAGATGTTGCCAAGCGTCGGAATTGGAATTAGTGAATGGTTCAGTCATATGGAATTCAGTGAGGAGGAGCAGAACAAGAAGAAGAAGAAGAAGAAGATTAATGGAGGATTTGGAGTGTGTGAAATGGAAATGGAAATGGAGACATTGTTTGTTTGGGGAAATTGGGTAGTAGGTTTGATATTGGGTGTGTGCAACTGAAATGAAGAATTAATTAAGAGGAGGGAGAAAAGGAATGAATTAACCGGGGAAAAAAAAAGGAAACAAAAGACGGTGGCCAGGTGGGCGTTTGTTTTGAAAATTAAAGGAGCAATATTAAAGTACTAAAAGCCGCCAATAGTTCTCGAGCTCATTACGGAGTTAATTTATTTTATTTTAATGTAATTGAAATTTAAAGAATAATTTGATCATGTTTTCTTTTCTCAAATTTTCTAATTTCATTTCTTATTTTACTTATCTTTTTTTATTAATCAACAAAATATAATTTTTTTTTCATATTTTATCTTTTATATTAATTATTTTTTCTTCAAATTAAAATATAAACATCATTTAATAGAAGTACTATGATAAATTAGATATATTATTAATTATTTTTTTTAATCAATATGTCATCTTAATTTGATACGAAAAAAGTATTTAAAAGAATAAATATAAAAAGTAAAATATAATTTATGTGTGGTAAGAGAAAAATTTATTTATTTTGAATGAGAGGAAGTAAATGCCTTCTTCCTATCAAAAGAACTAACAGTGGTTTTTTGTTTTAACTTGCCACCTGAGCACCGACTAATATGAACTCACTCTGGAAGTTTCATTTTGAATTAAAAAAGATTCTCTATGTGACCCGAAAAAGCTATTACTTGTATTTGATGAGTTAAATAAATTGTTTCACTTTTTGTAGCTCCTAATAACATTTGTTTTGATGAGTTAATAAATAAGTTGTTTCGCTTTTTGTAGCTCCTAATAACATTTGTTTTGATGAGTTAATAAATAAATTGTTTCACTATTTGTAGCACCTAATAACATATTTTATGGTGGATGTTCATGTGTTTTTAGCAACAACTACCTAACCAGTAGTAACTACAGAAAGGAATGAATTATTTGTGGTATATACCGTCTTTGTTTATGAAAATGATGTGTCGTAGGCTAGGTTGCTTCGCTCCCCAAAGCCAAACTCACTCTTATTCGTTAACTGGTCTTTTCAAAAAAATAAGTGGATTTATTTGTTTTTCATATTTTATACATAAATATTTATTTCTAATTTACACAAATACTATGGAAGGTAGGAATGGGAGAAGGACAAAGATAAAGATGAGATGTGTTAAAAAGGTGAAATGCTACTTTGAAACTTATTTTATTTCCACTAGAATCTACAAACGTTTGTCTTCATCTACTTGTATGACCCTTGTCTGTATTATAAATTAGGACAAGTTCTTGGATCTAACAATTGTATTTAGCATGACATCAGTCTGGTATTGACAAGAAAATAGCATAAGACGACACCATTCCTTATGTACTCAACATTGGAACCTAGCAAAATTTTGGGCACAAAGGGTAACAAGAAATGAAAGTATATCTTGTTAATTTGCTCTCCAATCCAAGATGTTACGTCTGAAAAAAAGGAACTACGAATAAACACTATTAAAGTTACATTACTTCTGCTATGCTTTATGTGAAAGCAGCAGCAGGAACACATCAAAAACAATTCAAGCCAGCAAAGGATTTTGAGCAATTTTTTCTTCACTTGCCATAACTGGGAAGGTTATACACAAAAGGGCGATGCATTCCAAGCATATCATCAGCCAAATTGGATATCGAACTGGTAGTTCCATTAGAACTCTAAGCTCGGCACCCTTTCAGTAGAAAGAGATGTTGTACAGGAGCTTCCGTCGGTGTTGTTTCTCAAAATTATTGATGATATCATCAATTGTTTCCTCCCAATTTTCAGTCGCCTCAAGCTGCAGTGAGAACTTGAATTGTTAGTGAGAAACCAAGAAAAAATAATTTTGTGATCATTTGTAGAACTACAAACCACATACTTCTTGACACAAAATCAAAGCTTGACGACCTCCAACTGCTGCCTCTTCATGGTTATCTTTTACTTCTAAATTGATTACAAGAACCGGCTTCAAGAGAACTTGGTCTCGGTTATGAAGATCTGCATTATCAGACCATGGTTAAAACAATTATGCTTGAGATCCACAAATGCATGAAAAAGAAACATTCGTCAAAAAAATGTAAGAACAAAAAACAACATACCCAGTGTAATCCTACAAGTGGGATCTGGGGAGAGTAGTATGCACGCAGCCTTACCCCTATCCTGTGAAGGTAGAGAGGCTATTTCTGAAGGACCCTTGGCCCAAGTAACGCATGTAAGAGAACAATATGAAGAAGAAGTGCTGAAGAAGTCATACTGAAAATAATGGAGAAAAAAATAGTAGAAATAATAAATAATACGATAACCTAAGCAAAAGGTAATTAAAAAACAACTGGTAAAAATAAAATTGAAGAACAAGATAGTAATAATACTGATAATGATAGGGAAAACTAGACAACGATCGAATATCTACTAACCTTCTACCCTAATCCTCGACCTTCATATCCTTCTATCTAGGGTTATGTCCTCGGCAAGCTGCAGGTATGACATGTCTTCCCTAATAAACTCTCCCAATACTTCTTCGATCTGTTTTTACCTCTCTTCATGACTACCATATTTAACCTCTCACACCTCCTCATTGGGCATCTAAGCATCTCATTCGGCAATATAATGCATAATGTTCAAATTTGAACTTCAAGTAAGGAAACATCCATGATTATTATAGGAGCTCTTGCCAATGTAGAAAGCTTTCCGCTTTCATAGAATTACAAGACGGGTGTACCACAACACAGAATGAGAACAATTCTAGGCAGCTCTTAAGGAGTACACAGGATGGATTTAGTACAAGAATCTCTATGAAGATCTTGTTTTTTAAGTAAAACGGGCATTTTGCTATACCATGATTCAGTAAGACGTGTCGCTACAGCAACCAAATTTGCCAATTAGTTCCAAAATGACAAAAAAAAAAGATCGCAACAAGGACAAATGAGATATGACAAAAAAAAGGATCACAAACCAGGACAAATGAGATCTTATATTCAATTTTAGCACATATAGAAAGAAAAATCTGTTTAAGACTATAGAATCAAAATCTGCCCAAGCACCTAAAAGATAGTGTGGAACATTTGATTCATAAAATAAAAACTTAAACAGAAAGAGTACATTAGACCCTAGAACAGTATAGAATATAGGCTCGTGTCATCATCAATCAATTAACCATTCTCAATCCAAAACTAGCCGGGGTTGGCAATGTAAGTCTTTTACATCACTCTAGTGCTTTTATGTTGACCTATTTTGTGAATTACTATTGTGAAACGAATGATAGCATTGCCTCCTCACAACTGTTTTTTAACTAATATTGGTCCCGCAATCGCTCTGTCTTTGCTAGAAAAACTACTTATTGCATTGCACTACCATATCAATTCTATGTTCCAGCCGTTCTATTTTAGTCCTAAGTGTCAACATTTTCATCTATATCTCATCCTCTTGGATGACTTAGCAGATGTTTGGCCATGAAAATCACAATTTTTTGGAGTTCGAGTTGGAGTTGAAGTTGTGTTTGGCGATGGATGTTAATTGGAGTTGCTTTTGAATTTTTTTGAGAGAAGAATGAAAAAAGTGAAAACAAGTTTCACTTTTCCAATAGCACTCCAAGTTGTGTTTGGAATTCTTATGGACAAACACCATTTTTGGAATAAAGTGAAAAAAATTTCCAGAAAAAAGTAAAAAAATTCTTATGGCCGACCAGGGGCTTAACCTAGATATCTGAAACATTGGCACTTAGACACCACAATCCCATCTAATCTCCCCTTGCCTAATCTCATTCTACCTACACTCCTTAAGAGAGCTAAACACTTTTTTTGGACAAAGACATGATGAGAGCTGAACTTGTCGTGCGTATATTCAATCTATCTTCTTATTATCCAAAAACCTTTTTCTAGAATACTTCTCCACCGTTCTAAGCTACTGACACTCACTAGTTTTACCAGTTGACATGATATCATCAGCAAACACCATGGATGATGGAACCTCATTTGATAGGCTTTTGCCTATTAGTTAGCACATCTATAGTTATGATTAACAAGTACTCAATCAAGGTACATCCCTAGTGTAACCCGCCATTATCGGCAGCTCCTCTGTATCTCTCTCTATCTTGTCACTGTTGTAACTATTCTCTAGCATATTTTTCTTTTAAGGCATTTCTAGAAATAACCATTTCTTTTCATGCACCAATCAAAAGATTTTTCTTGAGAGTTCATCATATGCTTTCTCTAGGTAATATCACATGGAACCCTTTTTTCTCTTGTTATAAACTTCCATTGATATTCTTAGAGGAAATGTAGCATCTCTAGGATAAATTTTACTAGCTACGCCATATAATGACCGGAAGGAAAAGAAGAAACTAGAAATACACAAAAAAGAAGGAAAAGAAAAAGGAAAGTGAGAGGAAGGATGTCAAGATAATAACACCGTAATTTCTCGTCCAATGATAGACTATCCGCCATTAAGAAACTCTTAAAATGAAGTACTCAACTTGCATTGTGAAGTAACAACTTGCAATACATCCAGCTTACATATTCTCTGGTCAACAAACAGAAATTATTTGGGATGGAGGGACAATCTTTTCCAAGATGAGTAAACATAGTAAGAGTACTGCATCTGCCATAGGCAAAATCACTCCATATAGCAGCTCCTTGAGATTAAATTACATAGTCAGTTCCCAAGAATTCTCTTGCATCTCCAACTACTTCCCTTATGCTCCTATCACCATCATTATTCTATATCGAGGTTTCAGCACTCTCAAAAATAGATAGTAAAACTAGTGGTTTAGGCTGCTACACTTTTTTTCTTCTTGCCTAGGAAAAGCAAGCCAGGAATACCTTTAACCAAATTGAAGTTCTTCTCACCCAAATGTCCAACTGTCCAAGTCATGATGTACTGCAACTGGGGAACAAGTTTGACCAATCTTCAACTTCAGTATGTAAATGCCTTGCAATTGCAAGGGTATTATTCGGAAACTTTAACTCGTACGTAAATACCTTGCAATTACATGGGTATCATGTGACAACCTTACCTCGTCTGTATGTGTCTATTCAAAGGTTGTTATGAGCATTAAGAAGTATTCCTCACATGTTACATGGCTATCTATCAGCTAGTTTCAAAATGGGATGCTAGAAGCAAGTAAAGTTCACAACTTCAAATTGGGGGAATTGCAGATCATGTAATTATCTCTTGTAGCACTGGCTCAATGTAAGTTTCCCATGTATAAAATATTAAATTAATTATCAAAAGAAAAAAGTTGAAATTCTTCGGCGATGAAGGTGCATTGATGTAAAAAAATAACTCTGACCCAAGGCACAATATTAATCTTTTTTCTTCAACTTACTAATGTGCAAGTTTTTTCAACTTCATTGAGCAAGCTGATAGAAAGAGCTCATTTAAGTGCAACCATTTAGTAGAATTCTTGATCCATCATTTTCAAGTGAAACATCAAAGCAAAATGAGTATTACCAACCTTCAAGCACCAAATCAAAAACCTTTTCTTCAAATGTAAGTACAACATCAAAGGGACCATCAGCTGCATTTTCCTGCCAACGTTGAGGTGCAAGCTTTACACTCAAGTTCCTTTTCAGCATGGGCAATATCCCATTTCGTTTGTACCTGGAATTGAAACCGAGACTCAACCCGTAATCCCAATTAAAACAAGAGGATTATGAAAAATAACGCAATATTTGCCAACAATTATAGGTATAACCGTATAATAGCAACTTCATAGTATAGAAACACAGTGGAGGTTGTGAATTTTGTCTTGCAAAGGAAAAACCCGCCACATTTTTATAGCTTGAAGATCTTGAGGATTTTGTATTCCAAAATATGCAACTTTATCCATATTCAAAGTCAAAAACTTAATAAGTGCTGTAATTTATCCCCAAGAATAAAACAACTCCTAATACACAGAGAAAACCTGCTACAGGCTCCCGTCTCATTTGAAATAATGATAGACACGATCGCCCTAAAAGGAAGCCTCCATTGGCGTCCCGTAACGAGCAGTTCTAGTAAAATTTGATAATATGAATACCCTTAGGCTTTGCCAGCTTGACCCGCAACGGTCCCTTGACCAACTCCACGTGGTTACTATAAGGGGTCGTTTGGTAGTTGATTAGAGTTATACAGGTACTAGTAAATATAGGGATTAGTTATGAGGAATCTGCGCAATATTATTTATGCAGGTTTTAGTTATGCAGGGATTAATCAGTCACGTATTAATTATTCCACTTTCTATCGTGCATAGATAATACATAAATTCCCTCATAACTTATACATGTAATAGTTATGCAGGTTTCAAATTGCAAACCAAACATAGTATTAGTTTTATACATGAATAGTTTAACTCCAAACTAGCTACCATTCGGGGTATTACTTATGCATGACTTACTACCTGCATAACTCACCTCAAAACCAGCTATCAACCCCCCTCCCCCAGCCCAAGTCATCCGATTTTATTATGCTAATAGTCCATTAATGTGATGAAATTAGAACAAGAAATTAGAAACCCAAAAGCTTCAAGAAGCTACAAGAATAGTTAACTCCTAACTAGCTACCATACGTGGTATTACTTATGCATGACTTAAATACCTGCAAAACTCACCTCAAAACCAGCTATCAAAAGAACCCCCAAGTCCTTCGATTTTATTATGCTAATTGTCCATCAATGTGATGAAATTAGAACACGAAATTGGAAACCGAAATGCTTCAAGAAGATAATTCAAATCCTTAACTAGCTACGTGCAGTAGAATTAGGGTTGCTGCTTAATGGCAACGGATAGACAAAATTTGAAGGAGAGCAAGTTGGAGGAATTAGGAAAGAGGAGGGGATGATGAATGGAAAATAAGCATACAATTCGATGTCTTTGCGGCGGAGGTCATCGAACATGTGCTTGTAGGGAGTTCCGAAGTCGTAGACATTGGGTTCCCTAATAGAAGGACCAGGAAGCTTCACGTGTTGCCCAGTACCATATGAGGCCACATCAAATCCCTCTCTTTTCAGTAGCGAATGAGCCTCCATGCTCCGATTCTGGTTCGACGAGCACACCATAGCGTATCGGAGCTTCATAGCTGATTCCCGCACAGAAGACGAATCACTACACGCTCTATAATTTGCGCCTGCGCACTGTGGGAGAGTACTTAAAGCAGAAATTTTAGTACAAGGAGCGAGGTGTTTTTAGGGAGTGTCAATACAGTAAGCACTTTGATTCGCCTGGTGTGGACTGTTAATGCTGAGGGAAATTGCCACGCCACAAGAATATTGCCAGAAATTGGGGCTTAAGGGCTATAGCCACTTTTGAGACAAATGAGTTTGAAAGACCTTGCAAGTCTTTAATAATTATTCAATAACTATGCAAAGTTATTAGAACAAAAGTATTTTAAAAAAATGTTCGTTTTGTCTCATTTTTAAAACTTAAAAGATTTTCAGTTAATTAAAAAATTTATTTAACCTTTTAATTTAAGGTTTTGGTCTATAAATTTTAATTTGGGAGAATTTCAAAAAATAGCTAAATCTAGAGCGCTAGCTTAATTTTCATATATTATTATTTGTAGTTAATGTATCAGCTATATGCAATTGAATATATTTGCCGCAGAATATAATTATAATAAATAATTAGTTGTATTCGAAATATAAACAACTGTATTTGTATATATATTTGTAGTTCATTTGATAAAAAAATAATCAAAAAAAGGCGGTTCGTACACTTTATACTCTTTCATTTTTCGATCCTTTTTTTATTTTTTGTTTTTATTTTTTTATTTTATATTTTCTCTTTCTCGATTGTTTCTTTTTGTATTTGTATACAAATAAGTAAATGCATTAATTATATTTTCTTGAGTCTGAAATAAATAAATATGCAGTGTTCCATTTGTAATGATACAAATGTATCATTTGTAATGATACAAATGTATCATTTGTATTTGTACGTCAGAATTATTATTTGTATTTGTATATAAATAAGTATCACTTAATACAAATACAATTACAAACAAATGAAATAAATGATATTATAAATACAATATGTATTTATATTAGTATAAAAATACAATATGTAACAAATGAAACAATATGTATTTGTATAAAAATTCAAATTGTATTTATTTATATCAATGAATACGACTCCTATCAATGAATATAATAACAAGTATTCGTTCAAAGAGAATCAATCGTTCCTTTTTCAGTTAGTAAAAAAAAAAGTGATACTTCCTCCGTCCCAAATTACCCGTCTCAAATTGAGATGACACAACTATTAAGAAAATAATTATTGATAATGTAACTTTACCATTTTGCCCCTATTAATTGTATCATGTTGTTAGTTCTAATATTGATAGAGTTATTATATGGCTGATACCAAAGCACTTTTTGCATGGATAATTAGGATGATAGGATTACCAAAGTCATTGCAATATTTTTCAAGATTTGATAATTCAATGCTAGTAATAAGGAGTAATCAATTACTAAGTGTATAATGGGAAAAAAAATTATCTTGTCTTGATTAATGAAAAAAGACAAGTAAAATGAGAAATAGAATTAGGAATTTTGTGACGGGTAATTTGAGACGGGGGGAGTAGTTAACTACAAGTGGAAATACAAAACAGTTCTTTACAAAACAAATACAAACAATGTTGTATTTTTAGATCTGATCGAAGTTTTAGCCATGTCATTTTCCAGATCTTACTGACGACCATGCCAATTTTCAGAGTAACTATCATCTAGAATACAACCTCCTACCACCGTCGGAACACAACCTTCAACCGCCACAATAGCTCCGGTTATTGAAGACTAATTCAATGTGTGACCTAGTCAAATTTAGTTTGTTAGTTGTTTCCTATTTTCTTGGACTGTTAGCAGTCATGCTGCAGTATGTTGCTTGGTTAGTGAATAACTGTTAACTTAGTGATTTAGTGGTTTAGTTGTTTTGTAAGTCTATATAAAGGCTTGTCTTCAGTTATTTTTAATATACAAAAAAGTTGAGTTTCAGCATATATTGAGTCCTCTTACTTTCAGCCTTTATTCTTTAAGTTTTTGCAGTCTATTATCCCAACATCTTTGGTATCAAGAGCCATGGCAAGTAGCAGCAATTCCCCGGGTGTGACACAACCACCCATTCCCATCTTCATGGGAGAAAGTTACGAATTTTGAAGTATTCATATGAAAACTATACTCAAATCCCAAAATCTTTGGGACTTGGTAGAAAGTGGGTTTGCAGATTCCGACGAAGGAGATAGACTGCAAAACAACAAACAAAAAGATGCTAAGGCGCTAGTGTTTATCCAGCAACTGTCCATGATAGTATTTTTTTCACGGATTGCGGCAGCAACCACATCAAAACATGCTTGGTCCATTCTACAAAAGGAGTTTCAAGGTGATTCAAAGGTCATTGTAGTGAGACTCCAATCACTTTAACATGACTTTAAAACCTTGATGATGAAAAGTGGAGAATCTATTGCTGATTTTTTGTCCAAAACAGTGTGGCTAGTGTCAGCAAAATGTGATCCTATGGTGAGAAAGTTACCCACCAGACCATTGTGAAAAAGATACTGCGAAGCTTGACTCCAAAATTTGATCATGTAGTTGCTGCGATAGAAGAGTCTAAGGATCTTTCAGTATTTTCCTTTGATGAATTGATGGGGGATCTCTTCAAGCTCATGAGGCAAGACTCAATCGATCTACCAAAAAGAATGGAGAGAAGGCATTCCAGGTGAAGGATGCAACAACTAATTATAGAGAAATTAATGGTCCAGCAAGCAGAGGCTGAGGAAGAAAAGGATTTTGCAGTGGTCGAGGTCGTGGTTATGCAAGAGGCAGAGGAAGGAATGATTGACACAAGCAGTCCAATGAGCAAAGTAACAGGAAAAATGGCATTCAATTTCATCACTGTCTGCGCTACGGGCATATAAAGGCTGACTACTGGTATAAATACCAGAAAATAAACTTTGCAACAGGAGAAAATGAGGAAGAGAACTATCTATTTACTTGCCTTGATACAGACCATAAGCCAAGTGATTTATAGTTTGATAAATAGTGGTTGTTCAAATCATATGACGGGCACCAAATCTATGTTCCAAAATCTTAATGAGAAGCAAAGAAAGAAGGTGCAACTTGGCAACACAAAAGAGATGCAGGTTGAAGAAAAAGGCAAGGTGATTGTCAACAATAGCCATGACAAAGTAAAAGTGTTGGATAATGTTCATTTTGTACCTGATCTAGGATATAATTTGATAAGTATTGGACAACTGATGACTAATGGATATTCTCTTTGGTTTGATGATGATGCGTGTGTCATTATAAACAAAAACTCAGGCAAAAAGGTTCACATCACCATGACGCCAAATAATATGTTTCCGCTGGATGTTTTCAATATGGAAAATTTTGCCCTCGCTGCAAGTGCAAAGGATGGCTCAAAGTTGTGGCATCTGAGGTACGGTCACCTTAACATAAAAGGCTTGAAATTGCTCGTTGACAAATGTATGGTTTTTGGACTACCAAAAATTGATTCTATTGAATTGTGTGAATGATGCATTTATGAAAAACAAACTAGAAAATCTTTTCCTGTTGGAAAGGCTTTGAGGGCTTCAAAATGTCTTGAATTAATACATACTGATTTATGTGGACCTATGCATACTACATCTTTTGGTGGTAGTCGTTATTTTTTACTTTTTACTCATGATTATAGTCGCATGAGTTGGGTCTATCTTTTGGAAAGCAAATCAGAAACATTTCAGAAATTCAAACAATTCAAAGCCGTAGTTGAGAAACAAAGTGGTTTGTCCATCAAAACCTTTCGCACTGATAGAGGTGGTGAGTTCTTGTCCAAGGAATTTAATTTCTTTTATGGAAAAAGTGGCATCCACAGGGAGCTAACAACACCTTATACACTGGAGCAAAATGGTGTCGCTGAGCGAAAAAATCGCACTATTGTGGAGATGGCAAGAAGCATGTTGCAAGCAAAGGGACTTCTGAATCATTTTTGGGCTGAAGCTGTGGCGATATTAGTCCATTTATTGAACCTGTCTCCCACAAAGACCGTTCTAAATCAAACTCCATTTGAAGCTTGGCGGGGTAGAAAACCATCTGTAAGCTATTTAAGAATTTTTGGTTGTATTGCTTATGCTTTGATAAATTTTCAATTCCATCATAAGTTGGATGAGAAATCTGAAAAATGCATTTTTATTGGTTATTGTACACAATTCAAAACATATAGATTGTATAACCCCCTTAGTAGAAAAATTTTAATCAGAAGAGATGTAGTATTTGATGAAACGACAAGCTGGAATTAGAGTGGAAGCAATGGTAAGATGCAAGAGCAGATTCCCATTCCGACTGGAATCACTTTTGATGGAATTCGACAGCCAAATGGTATAGCTACAACAATGGGTTCTTCTACAACTTCCCCTATTCATCTTCTCCAGCTTCACCGAGCAAAATCTCTTCATCTATAACTCTTGAAGAGTCTCCAAATGAGCCAATTCCACTAAGAAGATCAACAAGGCCTACAAAGCCGAATCCCAAGTATGTTAATGACATGTATACATCTTGTCAATTTTCTTTTGCTATTTCAGATCCTACACATTATGGAGAAGCAGCTAAAAAAGAAGAGTGGCAGAGTGCGATGGTAGAAGTGATAAATTCTATTGAAAAAAATGACACATGTGAGATGGTGGAATTACCAAACAAAAATGCAATCGACTTGAAGTGCGTCTTCAAGGCAAAGTTTGCAACGGATGGGAGCCTACAGAAACATAAAGCTCGTCTTGTGGCAAAAAGATATGCGCAACAATATGGTATTGATTTTGAAGAAATATTTTCTTCAGTTGCTTAGTTTAAAACAGTTAGACTTGTTCTAACATTGGCTGTGCAGTCACAGTGGTTAGTTTATCAATTTGATGTCAAGTCGGCATTTCTTAGTGGAGACTTACAAGAAGAGGTCTACGTAGCACAACTAGAACGTTTCATATAGAAAGGCGATGAAACAAAGGTCTACAAGCTAAAAAAAACATTATATGATTTGAAGCAAGCCTCTCGAGCATGGTATAGCAAAATCGATGGGCATTTTCAGACAAGGGGATATATGAGAAGTGAGAATGAACCCACATTATATGTAAAGAAGAAAGGTACTGATTTCATCATCGTTTGCCTTTACGTTGATGATATCATTTATACTAGCTCTTCTATTTCTCTTGTGGATGAATTCAAGTTGCAAATGATGACTGAGTTTGAGATGTCAGATATGTGTTTATTGCATTACTTTCTTGGCCTTGAAGTCCATCAAGCTGAAGATGGAATATTTCTATCACAAAGGAAATATGCCAGGGACCTTCTCATTAAATTTAGTTTGCTTAATTGTAAGCCTGCAACTACACCTATGAATATTGGTGAAAAATTATAGTTTAATGATGGAGCAGAGATGGTTGATGCTAGAAGTTTCAAAAGCCTGGTTGGAGGTTTGATTTACCTAACCCACACTCGCCCCGATATTGCATTCTCTGTTGGTGTCATTTTCAAGTTCATGCAACAACCTTCAAAGGTTCATTTTGGAGTATCAAAAAGGGTTTTGCATTATATCGCTGGAACTATGGACTATGGTATTTGGTATTCACAAGTTTCCAATTTTAGATTATGTGGGTTCACTGATAGTGACTATGCTGGTTCGTTGGATGGTAAACGGAGCATTTCAGCTCATGTTTTCACTATAGGTTTAGGTGTGATAACTTGGAGTTCAAAGAAGCAGGCCACAACAACGTTGTCAACCTAAGAAGCTGAGTACATTGCAGCAACTACAACAGTTTGTCAAGTCATCTAGCTTAGAAGGATGTTAGCAGAACTTCAACATAAGCAAAAAAGTGCAACAGAGATATATTGTGACAACAAAGCATCGATCATCATGACAAAGAATCCAAGGTTTCATAGCAGAACCAAGCACATTGATGTCCGCTTTCATTTCATTCGCAATTTGGTAGCAAAAGAGCAAATAATAGTGAAACATTGCAGCACTCATAAGCAATTAGCCGATATACTAACGAAGTCTTTGGCAGCAGACAAGTTTATTTATTTGAGGGCTTTGCTTGGTGTCTGTAACTTTGAATTGAGGGGGAGTATTGAAGACTAATTCAATGTGTGACCTAGTCAAATTTAGTTTGTTAGTAGTTTCCTATTTTCTTGGACTGTTAGCAGTCATGCTGCAATATGTTGCTTAGTTAGTGGATAGTTGTTAACTTAGTGACTTAGTGGTTTAGTTATTTTGTAAGTCTATGTAAAGGTTTGTCTTCATTTATTTTTAATATACAGAAAAGCTGAGTTTCAGCATATATTGAGTCCTCTTACTTTCAGCCTTTGCTCTTTAAGTTTTTGCAGTCTATTGTCCCAACACCGGTCACCACCCTTCGCCTTATTTTCCTTCGTTCTACACCTTTCTCCTCTTCGTTCAAACAACTCACAAACTAGTTCCTCTTCCTTCTATCAAAGCTTACATTGAAATCAATCCTGGAAGACAATAAAATCACCCAATATCGCTGCACTAACCATCGAAGCAACAATTATGAACGTGCATGTTATTGGTATATTTTTTTCAAAAATATGGCGCTATAAGAAGCGAGTAGACTGCAAAAAATAATTAAGGAAAACTTAAGCACATATCTAGTCTATTGGAGGTAATTAAGAAAAAGTGAAGCTGAAAGAGATAATTACGGCACACTGTTAACTAATCTGCATACTTTTTTCATTTAATTTTAGAAATGTATTTCATAATAGTATGAGATCATATTAAATGAAATTATAATTTTATTTGAACATACAATTTGAATATTTAAAATAGTATTATTTCTCATAAATATGATAAATCAGTAAGTTGTAAAATTATAAAAAAAAATCTGAGCACTTCAATGAAACTTAGATGTCTACCTCCTTGCAAATCTTGTCGTGGCTAACCCTTTAAGTCTTTGTAGATAGTTGTTCAGTTCATGTAATAGGGGAAGGCATCGAGTTGCTAAATCAAGTATGTACAAATGATAGATATCATTATTGACTTGGCGCCCAATATCTGAATGACCTTCACCCAGAAGCAAGTGAACCTTTATAACTCTCTCTGTTATTCTGCATCCTACCTTGCCCCTTGCGAATATATAATAATTGTACGTTGATTTATAGTCCAAACATGATGTCCATATCTTATGGAGCATGATCGAGATATAGTGCTAGACCCTCAGCTTGATGGTTTGAGCGGCTTGGACATGGCTTGATATTTACATTATAAATCCAACATGATTCAGTGACTTCATTTAAGATCAAGTATACTTGAAGCCAGTCAGCTGACATCAACATGTCGGAAGAAATGCCAATATCTTGAAAATAGTGTGGCTACGCATGCAAGGCAAAATGGGCATGACAAAGATTAGACGGACCAAGGCAAACTAAGGCAAGGCAAGACCGTGATATGATACAGTCATGGCTAAAATAAGTTTGTGGGCAAGACAGGCGACTAAGGGGAAGGGGCACCAATAGCAGAGTTGTGCAGGGCAGGACCGACACATGAGACGGACACGTGAGCAAACCAACAAGCTGGGTGCCAAGGTGTGCATTCGACTCTAGGTTTAAAGGTTGTGCACGTGTCTCACATATGCATCGACAATTGTAGCAGCTTGCTTTAATTCTAGCCGTTGATTTATAATCAACAACTTTAGATGAACTTGTAATTTAAAATTCATATTTGAATTTAAATTTGGCTTAGGCAGTTGGGGTTGTAAAACTGTTTGCGGATAAAGACATGTATTTGGCAAGTGCTTAGCAGGTGTATGTCATGTTAGTTATTACCAGTGGCGGATCCAAAAATTTTCTTCAGGGGTTTGAAAAATATAAATATAAATGTGTGAATAAGTCAATAAAATATAATTTCAAGGGACTTAATAGTATATAGTCTAAAAATATAAAATACCTAAACTTATATTTTAACTTTTTTTTTTAGGCTTATACTTAAACTTATATTTTAAAGTTTTTTTTTAATATAGCAGGTGAGGTATGTAGTCTTTTTATTTAATAGCCATAAGCTTCTTCTTTTTTGTTCTGTAATCGTCCAGCTGTAGGTTTCAATCTAATAAGCCAACAAAATATAATTTCAAGGGACGTAATAGTATATAGTCTAAACATATAAAATAATTAAACTTATATTAAAGTTTTTTTTTAGGCTTATACTTAAACTTATAGTTTAACTTATTTTAAAGTTTTTTTTTTTAATATAGCAGATGAGGTATGTAGTATTTTTTTTAATAGCTGTAGGCTTCTTCTTTTTTGTTCTGTAGACGTCCAGTTGTGGGTTTCAGTCTACTTTTTTTAAAAAAGCAAGATCGAACCCGCGACCAAGCCTGAAGTAGCGCCCCAAGAAGTGGAGATTGTACCACTGAGCTATCCAACAATCTTGTGTCACGTGGTTCAAAATTAATATATGTACATAAATATAGATTTTCTACCTTATATATACAACGTAATTTTTTGCCGAGAGAGGTGAACCCCCTCGCCACTACATAGGTCCGCCCCTGGTTGTTACTAGGGTCGTGGTCTTTAAGTAGGCACATGTAGGTTAGTCACGTGTCAGAGTTGGTTGTCTTGACCGATTTTTGTAAGGTTATTTTGTGTGCTTTCTTTAGAAATTTTTATAAACACGTGTGTGTTATTAATTTTATACGCCTAGATAAATTAAGTTTTGAGGAAAAAACGCATGGGATGAAGTCATAAGTGTGTGTCTGTCGAGTGGTGTCGAACCAGAAAAAGTTAACCTCATTATCCGTAGACAACACTAAAATGAATTGTGTCTCTGGCCTCTGCCTCTCGATCATGCTCGTCGTCATATGATGTCTGATAAAATCATATTCGACAAAATTTAACAATAATACAAATACTGATCCGAAACAAATGGTTTATGATACGAGGATGTGGAGGAGAGAGAGAGGAGTAATGCAAAAATCCTCCATGCATCGACATTGCATTATAAATGCATCATCTGCCCAACACCCAAATTTTCTCTTCACACCTTCTCATATATATGACTGTCATGTGATCAAAGGGATTTGAGTACTTGATAGGTTCGAATAGATCAAAAGGCGTTGTATAAACAACGTTTAGTATTAGTATTTTATCATACATTATTCACTTTTTATGAACATTGCAAACTTTTTTTCTTTAGACTTAACAAAAAAAATCATTTTCTTTGTTAGTATGGTAAGTCTAAAAATTACAAGACCTAGATCCTAATTTTTTGAAACAGACTTTTTTTTATTAGGAAAAAAGGTGTGAAAAATATCTATATTTTGAAAATTCATTCTGAATTTTACGGGGTTTATAGAATTTTTTTAACCATATTTAACTGACATATATTTGACACTTAAACCACTGCGTGTATTTCACACACATTGAACGCGTGAGAAAAAAATGTTTGATAAGGGACAAATATATACCG
>NC_061113.1:238538486-238558907 GCF_002878395.1 Capsicum annuum
AAAAAAAAAGAAATTAGAAGGGAGAAGGGGTGGGTGGGGTGTGAAATAGAGACAAGTGCCCAAATTTGTAATTTGAGGAAAGGTCCAAGGTTTATTTGAGTGGAGAAGATAAATAAGTCACGTTGGTGAGTAGGGACCAAGGGGGGAGGTGCATTATTATATACATTTACATTTTGCGTTGAACATTGAACACTGTGAAACATTCCCCCGAAAAACAAATAATCGTCAGTCGCTAATCGGAACAAAGCTCCATTTGCTGCTCTACTGTTTCCTGTTTTCAAATTTGAGCTATTTTATTCTCATCCGTAAGTGTTTTTTTCTTTAATATTCTGTCAATTACTGTATTTTTTGTTCTATCATTTTCCTAGAAATGATTTAGGGTTTTGGTTTTGCTGATTGTTAGTTGTGACTTTATTGATTTTTGCAGAATGGAGACTGCTACTGTTTTCCGATCTTCTTTCAGCGTCTGTAACAGACCTACCAAGGCTGCGTCTCTTGGTGGGTCTGATTTTACTCGGGTCGGGTCACAGCTCCGTATGTCTCCTTCTGGAATCAAGGTATTATGGAGTTCTGAATTTTCATATTCATCTGCTTTTTTCTTTGTGGTGTTGTTTTGTTATTTGCAATCTGTTTTCCTCCCGTGCAATAAACCCTTGTGGTTTGGCCTTTCCTGGATCCTGTTCACAGCGGGAGCTTTAGTGCTTCGGATTGTTTTCCTGATTACTTTTATATTTTACCTGTTATGCGCGAATTGATCAAAAGAGGGGGAAAAGGATTGTTAGTTTTGCTTAACTGTTTCTTACATCAGCACTCTTTAAATTCTATGTTCATCAATGATATAATAGTTGGAATATTTGCTGAAAAGACCGATTTTCCCCTTTACGTCTTTATCTTTTGGAAAGTTCAGACAATCTTCCATCAGCTAATGGTCTTGTGGTGGAGGTAAAACTTAGATGGCGTAAGTTTTTTAAGTTTATTTGGTTATATTGAAAGACAGCAAGTACAGGAATATCTTGGATTTACGGGTTAGAAGATTACGTTTTCTATGTTCTCAACTTTTGATCAGACACTGTAATTTGTAAATAACAACATATTCAGCCCACAAGTGGGTCTGGGGAGGGTAGAGTGTAGGCAGACCTTGCCTCTACTTCGTAGGGATTGAGAAGTTTCCGATAGACCCTCAGCTTAAAATAAAGCATTTCAGATGAGGAAATGAGGGAGTGAACATGAGGAAAAAGATGATGACATCTTATGAAAGTGTCTGATCATGCCTTAAGCTTGGGAAATGAATGAAATTAAAATCAAAATAGGAGGGGATGAAATGGTTAAAGGAGCATAACTTTACAGCACAGCTTATGAGTTAGTCTTAGCTGAATTTGATGTTTATATATGCGGATCATCTTTTACATCAGTCAAGTTTACAATCATGAGCTTGTTTATATTATCAATTAAAGCTTAGGATCTCCACATTGAAAGGCTATTGAGACCTATGATGGTATTTTGCATCTATGGATCTCAAATAATTTACTAACTGGATTCCCTCAAGTACATTACATTAACCAAGGTTCAATTAACCATTTAACGCAACAAAATGTGTAAGAAAATGACGGAGAGCTGGAGAAAAAAGTACGGCCCTCTCTGTATTAAGAGTAAATGGGGGAGATGATGGCATTGTGTGGGAAACCTTCAGAGGGGTCCTCCAAATTTGGAAGCGAAGGCATGGCCATCCTTGTGCTTTTTTGAGAGCTTGATGATTGTTTACCAATTTTTGGCTTATTAAGACGTTATATGAGGAGGGGGTCCCTTTCTGTTACCTTTCTCAAACATACTTTATATGAGGAGGGAGTTGATGTTTAAACAAAATACAGGCTGCTGTTCGTTCTGTTTGTAATGCCCAACTAGTTAAGTTAGCTATATGGAGGTATAGAAATGGAATGAAAGTCGCAAGTTGGAGAAATGGTTTTGAAGCAGAATGAAATAAGAAAAGGCAAGTCTTGAGTAGCTGTAGTGCTTATCTCTAGAATATCTATAACATTGCAGTAATAGTTATAGAACCTTAATATGATCGAAGTATATCTCTAAAAGATGCATACGAAGTGTAGAAGGGTACCTCTGTTGTATCCTAGAATATGTTTTTAGTCCCCTTTTGTATGGGATTGACTCAATATATAATTAGAAAATATAATCATGTGTATCTTTGACTCTGATGCTTGCGCAAGGTTTTAACACTTTTATTTTGTGAGAAGGAAGAAGTGAAGGAGAGTTGCTTGGGAAATTTTAGATTGGTTGTTGCCTCAAGCTATTGGGGCTTAAATATTGTACACACACATCCTAAAATAGAAAATAAATCATAATTTAGTAAAATTCTTTTTAATTGATCCAAACCGATATACAAAAGAAACTCTTTACTATATCTTTACATGATATTATTGATCCCAGTACAAGATCAACAAGAGATTCCACTTGAGACAGTAACAGCAATCTGAAAATTGAATGATTAAATTTATTTTTTTGCACGGAAGGGTGTGCTATAGAGATCAAAAAGCTGGAGTTTATCCTGGCAGAACAGTGATAGGAGAAGTTTGTCTATTATTTCCATGTGAGTCCTGGTGAGTAAAGCTGCCAGATGCTAGTGTGCATGTGTGTCAATGAATTAACTTAGTTGCGGGCAATATGGTCTGGACAGCACTGTAGTAAGAAATAAATAAACAAAATCTTGGTTATCTTTCACCCTGAAGTCTTATAAAAAGTTATGTTTTATTCTAAAAATGCAAATACTCTTGTTAGAGATATTACCAAGCTCTTAGTCATTTCTTGATGAAGTTCTCTTTATTTTTTTAAAGCTGTATAGTTCTTTATCTTATTATTAAAGAGTTCTCCTTTTGCATTGATTCATATGTTTGTTTTATATGAAGAATGGTGGCAGTATGTAATACCTCCAGAACATGTTAAAACTATTGATTGCCAAAAATTTTGTTTTATATGAAGGATGGTGGCAGTATGTAATACCTCCAGAACATGTTAAAACTATTGATTGCCAAAAATACGATGCATCCATGTTTTATAGACATCCCTTTATCAACATAGTAATGCAGCCATGCTTCCAGTTGCCACTCCTCTCTGAATTAGTTTTGGTATAGCTGATGTCTTTTTGCAGTTTCTGTTTTTACCTCAAGTTCTTTCAATCTCTCATCATCTATCATATAAGAAAATGGTGTCTGCGGACTTGTCAAGAAAGAAAAATTGGTGTATGCCTACTCATATTGTTTCTGTATTCTATATGTATATTTGATACCGTCTTCTCGACATGTGTCAAATTGTTGATCTTGGATTTCTCTGCTGAATTTGTTGAGTATTGCTGGGTTCTTGCTGAAATTTCCTTGCCCGTTTGACATATGTTTTGTTCGTATATGGTAGCCTTACAAATTTTATGCCTTTGAGCATGCAATTATTCAACTGTGCTGGTTTTTCCAATTAGGGATGTGCCTCAACATGCATTGACCTATGTAATCCCATGTTAGTTCTTTGTAATCTATGTATCCACTTGGATATGACATAGAAGCATCTTATTCAATTAATAAAGAGCTTCCCTTGATCAAGGCTATATATTTAAATTAGTTTATCTAGTTGTTGGCATAAATTAGGAATCTTATGCATCTGGAAGTGCGCTTTGCCGCCTAATGTATTAGACATTTTCTTGGCAGCTTTATCGCTCAATTTCTCATGTGAGGTTGAGTAACAGGAAAGTGTCTTTTGGTAGCAAAAAATCTACTGCGATCAGGGCATCGGTATCACCTTCTGAGTCTGGAGGTTCAGCTGCCCCAATTGCTCCACTTCAGCTGGAATCTCCAATTGGCCAATTTCTAACTCAAATTTTGACAAGTCACCCACATCTTGTCCCAGCTGCTGTAGATCAGCAACTTGAACAGCTTAATACTGACCGTGATGCAGAGCAACAGAAGGAAGAACCATCTCCAGCTGGTACTGACATTGTCTTGTACAGGTTAGTTCTGGTTTCTTTGAAATTCATCCCACCTCCAGGGGTTTCGCCATAAAAATATTAGTAGTTTTCTTCCGTTGTGGTATTTATTACTGCCGTGAGGTCTATAACTTGTTGCATGGTTGCTTTCAAATCTATCAGGAGAATTGCTGAGGTGAAGGCAAATGAAAGGAAAAAGACCTTGGAAGAAATATTATATGCCTTGGTGGTGCAGAAATTTATGGATGCCAATGTCTCTTTAGTTCCTGCAATAAGTCCATCTTCATCTGAACCTTCTGGTCGAGTTGATACGTGGCCCAGCCAAGATGATAAGCTTGAGGGTCTTCATTCACCAGAAGCCAACGAGATGATTCAAAACCACCTGACTCTCATTCTTGGAAATCGATTGGGTGACAATTCTTCGGTGGCACAAATAAGTAAATTAAGAGTAGGCCAAGTTTATGCGGCATCAATTATGTATGGATATTTTCTCAGGAGAGTGGACCAGAGGTTTCAGCTGGAAAAGACCATGAAAGTCCTTCCTCAGGGTGTAGACGATGAAGATAATAGCATCCAGCAAGTGGCAGGGGAGGATATCAGGTCTGTTGATAAGAGTGATACCTCTTTCAGGTCACCAACACAATCCCATCCAGAATTGTCATCATGGTCTGCAGGTGGTGTGAGTCCTGGTGGTTTTGGCCAGGGGATAAAGCCTACAAGACTGAGAAACTATGTGATGTCATTTGATGGGGAGACACTCCAGAGATATGCAACTATCAGATCTAGAGAGGCCATAGGCATGATTGAGAAACACACTGAAGCACTATTTGGTAGACCTGAGATTGTTATCACCCCTCAAGGCACTGTTGACTCTTCTAAAGATGAACTTATTAAGATCAGTTTTGGAGGGCTGAAGCGGCTTGTTTTGGAGGCTGTAACTTTTGGCTCTTTCCTCTGGGATGTTGAGAGCTATGTCGACTCGAGATACCATTTTGTTGCCAATTAAATATTCTGGAGGCTCTATTGTGGAGTCAGATTTATGCTGGAGGCTTACAACCTCTAGTGCAGTAGCATCTATTCAGGGAAATACAGTGGATCATGTGCTTGTTGACTTGTACATAGATATTTCATAATTAGACATAATTTAACTAGTGTGTGTTCCCATAATATGTATGGTTCCATATAAAACGTAACATGATTACATGTCAGAGGTTCATTTATCAGGAGGAGAATTCCGACTTCCTCTTTCCTACTTCAGTTCTTTCACTAGCAGCCCCAGTAAAGTGTAGTTGGTCTTGGTGAAATTATTGAGGAACAAAACGTTTGTTTTCTCAATATTTGCCATGCACTTGTCTCTTGGGGCATGTTTCTTTTTTGCTTTATTGCATCTTCCATGTTCTGCTTGAAACTGTGAAATCTATCTGTTATTGGCTGGTTTGGTTGGTTAAGGGTTCAAATCTATGTTGGCGGACACTCCAAAATTGTTGTTGCACTGTATCGGATGCACTACTTTTGGAGCATCTGATATACACCTGTCAACATATTTGAACAGTTTGAGCAACATATGTATGTATCTGATATACACAGTTTGAGCAACATATGTATGTATTTGATATACATCTGTCAACATTTTTGAAGAGTTCGAGCAACATAGGTATTTGATATACATCTGTCAATATTTTTGAAGGTTGAAATAATGTGTGTGTGGCCTTTACGTCAATCCTTACCACTTGATGTAAACAATTCACCCATTTCTTGAATTTGAAGAAACAACGGTTTGAAATAATGTGTGTGTGGCCTTTACGTCAATCCTTACCACTTGATGTAAACAATTCACCCATTTCTTGAATTTGAAGAAACAACGGTTTAATTCAATGAGTTGTTCATGGAGTTTCATTGAGACTTACATCCAGTGCCTCAAAGCTTACACCTCGCTCTGAATTGCGCCTCGAAGCTTGCTTGCGCATCACTTTATATTGCACCTCGAAGCTTACTTACGCATCGCTCTATATTACGTTGAAGCTTACGCCTCCGTATGTAATACGTAATTGCCCACACCCACATCTTCTAAAACACCAATTAAAACATAGGGAATAGATAAAAAGGGACCAAGTTGACGTATCCTAAATCATTTTGCATGGTCCACATTCCCCTTTTTTTTCCCTTAAACCCAACGGCCAATTCCAATTCCAATTCCATGAGAATTAATAACAATTTCACTTATTCATTTTAGGAACTGTTGGATGAGTTTCATCGAATATTCTCTGTTTATCCAACAAAATATCCACTCGCATATTCGCATAATCCTTTTACAACAAAACATAAATTAGCCACCTCCTTTAAATGCAACTCCGTGACCTTACATTATTGCCTCTGTCTTTGTTACTTTCCATGTTTAATCTTTAAATAAATACCCTTTTCCTCTTACATGAATTACTTATTATTCGTAAATATTTCAATATTCTTGTTTGTTTAATTGAGAAAAGATTTATTGATATTTTCTTATTTGGTTTCCTAGCCATGGCTGTTTTTTGTAAGGAATCAATGGTTATGTTCCTTTTGGTGGCTAGTTTTTCAATATCTTATTGTTCAAGTGCAACTAGGCTTAAGAAAATCCATCATTCCGCTAAAGATAATGGCAATTTAAGATTCTTGGTTGTTGGTGATTGGGGACGTAAAGGTGATTATAATCAATCTGTTGTTGCATTTCAGGTACCCTTTGTTATTTTATGAAATATTTGAATCATTTTTCTTGTATTTAATAATTAATTATGTGTATGATTTTGGATGCAGATGGGAAGAATTGGTGAGAAATTAGACATAGATTTTGTAGTCTCAACAGGTGACAATTTTTATACTAATGGCCTAACAGGAGAGGATGATCGTAATTTTCTGGAGTCTTTTAGCAATGTTTATAAAGCAAAGAGCTTGCAAACCCTATGGTATACAGGTAAGTTTTACAAATGAAAACTAATACAAATTATTTTTTTTAAAAAAATTCATGGTTTTTTAATTCTGATTTATTAATGTTGATTTTGCAGTATTAGGTAACCATGATTACAGGGGAGATGCACTAGCTCAACTCAGTCCTTACCTTAGGAAAATTGACAGCAGATGGATTTGTTTGCGTTCTTTCATAATCAATGCAGGTGAAAACACAAACTCATAATTTTATGTTTTCGTAAAGCTGAAATTAGTTACTATCGTTTTTTTTTCCCACCGTATATGGTATCTGATAGCCACTATTTTTACTTTGTATATGCCCTAGGTCCGACCAATCTAAATTCACGTCTCTCAGAAAATTCTCTATTCTCATGATTTAATGTTTAAACTTTGATTATCATGATTTCAATACTTCAAATTGTTGTCTTACTTTTTAGCAGAAATTGCTGAAATATTCATGGTGGACACAACCCCATTTGTTAAAGAGTACTTCGTGGAAACGGAACATACCTACGATTGGCGCAATGTGATGCCGCAAAAGACATACACACAAAACGTATTAAATGTAAGTTTACATTATCTCAATAAAATCTTACTAATAAATTTTGTTGCTTAATTAGGCCTTTTTGTTCTTAAACCCTTGCAATAATTTTATCCGCTATTTCAAGGCTCCCCATAATCTCATGAGAGTGTACATTTATTTTGCAGGATCTGGAGAATGCACTAAGTGAATCAACAGCAAAATGGAAAATAGTAGTGGGTCATCATGCCATTAGAAGTGTGGGACACCATGGTGACACTAATGAACTTGTGGAACGTCTTCTTCCTATCCTTCGGGTAAATTGTTGAGATTTTACAATATTTTACATTACATAACAGTAACTTTTCCCCAGGACTTTAACCTTTTTTTTTTACCCCTTTTTATGTTGGGTTATGAAATTTTTAGGCGTACGATGTAGATCTATACATGAACGGCCACGATCATTGCCTTGAGCACATAAGTGATACCGAAAGGTAAAGTTAGTTTAGATAATTGTCTCTTATCGGATGAAAATACAATATAATTAATTAATTAATTTTGATATTTGATATTTGTTATTTGAACTAACTTAGGATGTATGTTATCTTTTCTTATCCAATCTTTTTTTTTTTTTGACCAAGTCTTACCTAATCCAATTTTTGGTGTACTTGCAGTCCTATTCAATTTTTGACTAGTGGGGCAGGATCAAAGGCATGGAGAGGAGACGTGAAAGGCTTGAATAATGAAGAAATGAAATTCTTCTATGATGGACAAGGTTTCATGTCTGTCCAATTGACACCAACTCATGTAGAAATTGAATTTTATGATGTTTTTGGCAAAGTTCTACACAGATGGAGTAGGTCTAAGCACTTGCTTCACTCGATTATTTAGATTTTTTGACAAATGCTTGGCTTAATTTTTAAGTGGAGTAGTCTATTTTCCATATATAGATAAACTAAGGGAAAGGAATGAATTGATAAAGATAGTAGGATGTATGAGAACTTTGAGAAATTTATTTAGCTGTAAATGTTGGAAGATCTAGATTATCTTTTGGATATGTATATATATGAATGGATTGAGGAATTTGTCCATACTATCTAACTTTACTGATCATGAAAAAGAAATGTGTTGGCTACTTATGACACATAAAGATAGAGGGAACACTATTATTTGGTGCATGATAATTTCCCAAACTAATCCATGTTCTGATTTCTGTCCACTCGTTTGGGCTTTACACCAGAAGGCTCCGTAATAGGACCTTGGCCCCTTCATTTCTTTGGTGTCCCTTAAGCCCACTTGTTTGGTGTGGAGTTAATGTCAAAAGTAACATTTGGATGGATAGGAAGAAGTTACTTGGATGGTAAGCATTCTCACTTTGAATGAGGTTGATGCCTTTCGGTCGGGGGCGGATTCAACTTTTTGTTTCATCTTATTTCTGAAATTATAACACTTCTTGAATAGATCATTTTTGATCTTGTGTTGAAGGTGTTGAAACTTCAAGTTGCTCTTGACAAGTTTGGTCTTGAACTTAGTTGAAGTGTATACTACATAACATACAGATTTTGTGTATCCGAAAACATTGAAAATAGTATAAATAACATAAATATCAATCTTTTGAAAGTAATTATATTTTCTCTCACTTTTTTAGTTACTTTATTCTCTCTCCCTATTAATATACATAACATAATCGATATATATATAACATTTTGTGTATATATTGAAATTTTTGTAATATGGTTAGGGAGTTAGGATTTTTTTTAGATGCCTTTCAGTAGGTGGATTCAATCATCGATAGAACAAAAAGGACGAGAGTTTTAGGGAGTTTAAAAAAAGAAGAAATAACATTTGGGCATTAATATGTGAGGGAAATATTTCTACCGCATAGTTTTCTCGTTTTATTTAAAAATTAATAAATAATTTATCATTTTATATTTTCTTTATTTTATTATAACTACAATTTTTTTAGAATATTAAATTTTATTAATTTAAAAAATGATATACTAAATTTATCATTTTAGTGATTACGTTTTAAGGGGTGTACTAAGTGATTACGTTTTAAGGGTTGTACTAAGTTAAATATAAATGAGTAAAAATAAATGAAGAGACTAAAATTAAAAGTAAAATTTCAGTAAATTAACTTGCAAGACAAGAAAAACCACCCATGTATGCTGAAATAAAACTACTACACATATCCTCGTGTGGTTTGAAGGCTATTGCATTGAGGGGTTTATCTAGTGCGCACATAGTGCTCACCACAGGGTGCTTATTCGAAGGGTAGAGATTGTGGCAGAGGATATAGCGGCTGCGGTTTTCCTGAATTTTTTTTTTTTTTTATTAAAAAACTACTACATATATATCTAAAAATGTAATTTGATGATTTTGTTTGCAAGAAAAGACACAACCTTTTATTGGAAATGCATTTATATGGAAACGTGTTTATAATTCATAGTCTATAAGCAATAGCATATTTACAAAATATTTTGAGATCTTGTACTGACTTTTTACGTCTCTATCATATGTTCTTTCAAATTCAAAACAACTTTTTCATTCGAGGTTCATTGTGTGGTAAAAGACGTGACAAAAAAATTTGCTTAGATCAAAATATGTCAAGACATGTAAATGTTTATATTCAACCAATAAATTCAACATTAGGAGCAACTTCAATGAGTCAATAAATTCGGAAAAACAATACTACGTACTTTTTAGTAAAAAATGACGATGACCATTCAAAGTTGTTCTAAGTGCCTTATCCATTTTAAATTTATCCCTCCTTACCCTGACACATTCTTTAATTTCTTTTAATTAAAGATATAATATTTTATTAAATTAATTTTATTAATAATATTTTGAAGTAGGGGTGGGCATTCGATCGGTTGGATTTGATTGTTCGATTTATCGATTTTTTGTTTGATAAAAATGACATCCGTAACTAAACCGAAATAAATTCGATTTTTATAAATTTGGTTCGGTTATTTCAGATTTTTATTTCGGTTTGAACTATTAAAATAGTTAGCCTCTCTTTTTCATAACTGAACATTTAAAATTGATGGGTTTTTTTAGAAAAATTATTTTTTTCAAACCTGTTTTCCATTTCCGAATATAAATAACTATAAATAACTCAACATGGATGAAACAAAATGAAATAATTATAAGCTTAACATAATACATAACGTCATTAATCATTATATATAATATAACCTTGCATAAATAGTCTACAAAATAACACAAAACACATAAAAATAGTCCATAAAAACAACATACTTTCTGCATAAATAGCCCATAAAACAGTTCAAAGTCATCAAAATAATCCATAAAATATTTGAATCACTAAAACAATCCATAAACAACCTGCGACGTATGCGAATTTGCTGTTAAATGTTAATTGTGAATGTGAATTACTAAATATTATATATATATATTACTAAATATTATATATATATAATATATATATATATATATATATATTATTTATTTATGTATTTATAAAATTTCATTTTTTCGGTTTAACCGATTTAAAAAAAAAAAATGAAAACCAAACCGAAAAATCGAAATTTTAAAATTACAAAATAAATCCTATCCGAAAAATCAAAACCAAAACTAAATTTTGATTTGATTTTTAATTTTTTTGATTTAAACCAAAATATAGTCACCCCTATTTTGAAGCACAGAATTTTGCTATTACTAAAACATTTTTTATTATTTAATATTTAAAAAATAAAATTCTCTCTATATATACTATCTATTTTTGGCATTAGAATAAAATAAAATAAAAAATAGATCACCAAGAAGAGTCAAACCAAGTGACCGGTGCTTCAAGTCACATTTTAAGTTACGTGCCATATAGGAACCACACTGTCAGTCATTTAACGCCACGTGTCCCAAGCATTTTACTAAATATGACTTTTTCAAATTAATCTTAGCATTAGCGAACAAACAAAAACTATGACAATATCGCCGCATATGATAACATGTGTGGCGCTGCCACGTGGTAGTAAAATCTACCGCTATTTTGTAGCGTAATTCTCTGAGCCATTATTTATTCATCACTTCTCGGAAACAAGGGGAGAATAACGCATTATCATTCCTTCAACCTTCATCTTCTCTTCTGAAGATCTCTTATTAAAATTTTGATTTCGTATTCAACTTTATTTTCCAGAACCAAAATTTCATCTGTAAGGAAATTAAATTGAATTATTTTTTGAAAAAATTTTGACTATTTTTTTTTGCATTATATGATTTGCTTGACAAGTCAAAAATTGTGCATATCCAAACGATTTGAATCACATTTCGGTTTATATATCCACACAAAATTACCAAAACAAAATTTGAAGCTAAATTGTGTGGATTTTCCTGAATATTTATCCGAGTTGAAATTGTTAGCGTTTGGGATTAGAAGGAGGAGAAGAAGAGGAAGAGGAACAACAACAGCAGCAATGACGGTCGCGGTTGAAGTAGCGAAAACGAGCGAAGCTACGATAATTTTAACATCAGGTGCAAGCGGGAGACTCAGTGCCCTATTTTCATTACGGGTGCTGAGGAGCTTGTTCCTTTTAATTAATGCTTTCGTGTTGTTATTGTTATTGCCATTTCGTGGACGGAGGAGGATGCCGTCACCGGCGACGATGATGGCGTCGTCGGGATCGCAGAGCGGCGGCGGGAAGGAGGAAAAGGCGGTGGTGGAGAGGAAAGGTACGGTGGTTCGGGTGCCGTCGAAAATGGTGCCGAGGAAGAGCGCGGTGGAGCAGGAGGTGGCGGCGAGAAGATCGCTAGCCATAAGGAGAGTACTTCAGGATGACGATAGAGAGACGTTGAGGGAATTTTCACATTTTGTTACGTTTAGAGGAGATACCATGTTCACGCAATCATGGACACCTCTTTCCTTCAAAGTCAGGTAATTTGATCAACGAAATTGCTATTATGTAGAGAGATTAATTATGCTGGACATTAATTATTTATTTTCAAATGGTTTTTCATAATCTTAGACTAACATTTATTTTAATATGAATACATGTTAATTAATTATTAAAAAACATCAAAGCATAAAATGAATGGAGCTAGGAGTTGAAAAAATAGCAAAATTGATAGTCATATTGCAAATTCATTAGATCTTTTTGGGATTGATTGCACGTTATGTTCATTTTTTTATTCTCAAAATGTTTTTTTGTTTAGCTACCAAATTGTTTTTCCATGTTTCTGGAAGGTCCTGGGATGTTTGAGTACATTTCTCTCTTTCTCGCTCTCTTTTTTTTTAATAATATAATGTATTTCCTTTTTGGCCCTCCAATGTTTTCTTGTTGTGAGCTTCTTGCTTTCTACGTGACTGTTGGGTAAGACACTTTATTTTTTTGGTTTTTTCATTTAGTGACCGTTATCATATTGGGTCCAACTAAATTCAGATTTATCCCAAAAAGTTTCACATTGAGTTGAAGCTCTCTCCGTAATTAACAAAGTCGATTTCGTATTTAGTCGAGCTCGAGTTGAAACACATAAATGAGTACTTACTGTTGAAAAATGAGAAAACGTCTCACAAACGTTGTTAATGGGATGTATCATGTATGATATCTTCATCAGACTTGATTAATCTTCCTCTTTGAGCTAGCTAGCTTTTGGGTGTAAGTTGGCCCGGATGTAATTTTACACTCATTTTGTAGCATTTGACCATGAAAAGTTTTTATTTTTTTTTTCCGAAAGATGTACGTGTTTGGCCATGAGAATTCCAAATACAGTTTCGGAATTGTATTTGAATTTTTTAAATTTTTTTCACTCATACTTCTCTCACAAACTTTAATTTATATTTATGTCCAAACACAATTTCAACTCTAATTCCGACAAATTATAATTTTCATGACCAAGCGGGATATCTTATTAATACTCCGATAAATTATAATTTTCATGACCAAACGGGATGTCTTATTAATACTGTTGGATAAGATTACAAATAAGTTGTTTGAATAGCCCTTGGAAAATTAGTTGCATGGCGATTTCTGCTGCACCCCGTTCCATTTTATCCGTCTCAAATTGGGATGACACAGCTATTAAGAAAACAATGATTGGTAATGTAACTTTACCATTTTGTCCCTCTTAATTGTGTCTTGTTGTTAGTTTTAATACAGATGGATGATTAATATCAAAACACCATTTATATTTTTAATGGTACTCCATTTTGCAACATTTTTTAAGAATGTTAATAACAAGGAATAATCAATTACACTAAGGTATAATAGAAAAAAAAATTGTCTTGTCTTGATAAGTAAAATAGGACAAGTAAAATGAGACATCAAATTAGGAAATTTAGGACGGGTAAAATGGGACAAAGCTTAGGAAATGCAGATATTTTGTATTGTGAGATTTTATTAGATGGGAATTTTGCATTCTTTAAATTTCCACCATTCATCCAATAGAACCTCAAACATCAACAGAGCTTTATTCTCCTTGTTTTAATCGTGCTGTGAGTGTGACTTCACAGGAGCCCATAATTTATTATGGGAAGGGGAAATCTTGTCCTGGTTCGCTAAGTTGATGTTACTACTGCCCATTATTCTGTTGTGTCATGTGTGATGTCTTGCTATTATTATGATGCTCCAAAATTGAATGGTCTATTTTTCTACCTTGTCTGATCCAAAGTGAATGACTTGCTACAAGTGTGGCACGGTTCTTATAAAGAGACAGTTGATAACTTAAAAGAGAAGAATAATTTTGGAAGAAAAGTAATTAGTTCATCTTAATTTAGACTTTAAAATATTCATTCATTTTGGAGCGTACAAAAGTGTCGGGCAATTCATTTATTTTTCATCAGATGGAGTATTGTCTTATTAGCCGTTTGGCCATGTATATTTTTTCACTTTTTCCGGAAAATTATTCAGTGAAAACCACACTGTTTGGCCATGAAAATTCTAAGTACAATTGTTTTCACTTTTTCACTTCTCCTTCTCTCACAAAATTTAAAAACAACTTTAATTTATATTCACGGTCAAACACAACTCCAACTCCAATTCCAACTCTATTTCCAACTCCGGAAAATTATGTTTTCATGGCCAAACGGGAAGTAACTAAACATTTTCAACTTTGTGCTGAAAAAGTTAATTGTTTTTAGAAGGTTCTTAAAAGTTTTGGAAGTAATAATTGAATGACTATTTTCCATTTGAATTTCATATATGTTTATTCTTATCTTTATAGAGAGATAGTTTTTTCAAATTTAGGAGGAAAGAGATATGAATGGAAGTGTTGCAGCAGTAGTAGTTGAAAAGAATATTGCAGCCACTAGCAAATTTTGATAGATGGTCCCTATAGTGGACCTGTTCCCGAGAATCCCACCACCCAAGTCACTAGTGATAGTATTTTCTGATTATTCTCTGTGTAGTAGCCATGGGCTTAATGGGAGATTACAACTTTTTCTTTGCATGAGACGCCATAACGTGGCAGCTCTTTTCTAAAATATCATACAAGTCCATTTGTCTCGCATTTTACATTATGAAAATGAAAGAGAGAGACATCCGGTGACTAGTATTTATGCTCTTGTTTTTTTCACTATAGGACCACAAAACAAGTATACAAAATCCCTTTCTGAGTGAAAGGTACTCCTCAATTTCAATTTATATGAAAATGTCTGGTTTACACTAACTTTAAAAATAACCGAAGATTTTTTAAATTCGTGATCTAAAATAAGCCATAGTTATTTATATGAAAAATAGAACGTTTAAAGTTAAATTATTAATAAAATATATAGAAAGGTGACTGCCTAAGAAAAGAAACGAGTATCACAAATTGAGACAAAAGGAGTAAATAAGGGTGATAATGAGAAATTGAGTGTATTAAACTATTCTTAATTCCCAACGTAATACACCCTCTAGTCCTTTTTATATAACGATGTTTGACTAGGTTTGTTATTCTAAAGAACGAAAGAAGTTTAAAATTAACTTAGTTTCAAATATAGAAATGTGTCATCGGTTTTTAAACTAACAGACCAAAATAGAAAGAGTGTCATGTGAAATAGTATAGATGAAAATTGGTTACTGCAACTTCTCTTGCTGTTGGTGTGCTGTTACATTCAATTTTTTTCCGTCCTTTGATGAGATAATATCTGGGATTGAATGTGCCAGTAATATGTAGTTGACATTCATTTTTCCACCTCTGATCGTTCAGACATGATTTTTGTTAGTTATAGATATTGTTTACATTTCTTACACATGTTAGACCAATCTTTTTATGTGGTACTTGTGTAAAGACTTATATATTTAACACACTGTATATCCTGTATGCTCTAGTTTGAATATAAATAAGGTGCAATATAAATAATCCTAATCTATGTGGATTAAAGAACACAGTGGTCCTCTTAGAACTTGGTGCAAAGTTACCTTCAATGACCCATTCCAATTGCCTGTCTAGTTACAAGTTCTTCAAAGATTTTTTTCCTTTTCCAAGTAGATAGCAGACCATGAAAACTCATTGTGATTACCTATATTGTACGTTTTGCTCCATACAAGTTTCTATTGTAATAAAAACTTAATGATGTTAGTTGTCTTGCCGCAGGGGATTGGTTTTCTTGTTGCACGGCCTCAACGAACACAGGTTTACACCAGCCTTGCAAGGCTCTTTATTTTTTATTTCAGTTCAAATGGTTCATTATCTTAAAGACTTTATATTGTTCATTTTGCAACAGTGGCCGATATGATGATTTTGCCAAGAAGCTAAATGCAAATGGCTTTAAAGTTTATGGAATGGATTGGATTGGTAAGTTCTGCATTTACAAAATGAATTATTATAAACCACTGCATTTATATATCCCCTATTATTTGTAGATTCTGGCATCTAAGTTCTGTTTGTTTTATTTTACTTGTTTGGGAATTTGAGAAAATTGATTCTCATAGTTGATTGACATATGTCAAATCAAGCTCTTTTCTTCGATCTGTTAATTTCTTCTCATTATGCATGCTGACTGAACTGGCAATACTGTTCATCAAGAAACTCGAGGCTTATCTGTAATCTCTTCATTCTTTCCTCTATTTTAGGAATAGTGGTTTTGTGCTTGTTCTAGTTTCAATCACTTCCAAAAATCTGGTTTTCTTTCTTTTTATCTTGTTCAGTTTTAATCCCAACTTATCTGAATCCTAGTCCTTATGGCTGTTCAATCCTTAAGATTTTGACCGCTTTAATTACGTGCGACTCCTGATAAACTGTGAAATTACCATTGATAACAAAGAATATGCAAAAAAAAAAAGGAGCACCTAGGACCACATAGACCACCTTCTAGGAAGGATGTCCTCCGTCAGCTTGGCCTCAAAGGAAGCAAAACAAACAGCATCTACTACTGAATTTCTGTTAGTTTTGCAGTGTATTGATTATTCTAGTCATACTTCCCCATAACAATAGCTTGCTCTGAAAATTACATTAATCTTCCGCTGCTTGCTGGCTCTACAATGGTTAGCTCTTTTTAATGGAAAAATATCAAGGCATGCTTAAACTTTCATATCTTTCACTAGGCTAGAACCTTGTTATAATGTGACAAAGAAAGTGCAAGCAGCCTAAAGTGTGTATTTACTTTTTCCATTATGCTTCTAGATGTAGCTTCTTTGATCGTGATTTAAATGGGCAAATAAAGCGAAATCCGGAAATGAAAATGTTCCATTTCCCTAGGAGTTTTTTTCGGGGGCCCAAGGTGGGGTGAAGGGAGAGGTGAAAGGAAAATGAATGATGCTTTTCATCTATTAAAACTTCAATACTTCTTACAATCTGTCCAAACCTTTGTTGGCAGAGTTACTCCGTACCTGTGCGGTATCTATGCTGGTAAGAGGTAGCAATACCCTGCGGACTTAATTGAGGTGTGGCAAGTTTGCCTGGATACCAACATCATTAAAATATAATAACAATAAAAAAGCATCAGTGCCAGTAGGTTTTCCAAGAATTATCTTTACCAGTCATCCATCCGGCTATGAACTCTTAGGACTGCTCATTGATACTTATGCATTTACCACCAACTCGTTGGTTCTTCACATAGCGGTGATGAGAAAATACGTGGATATATAGGTGTGTAAGAGTATATGATAAAATGCTGCACTATGTAAAGCACAGTTTCTCCAATCTCTTGGTGAAATAAACCTAGTAATTTTTAGGTGGTCATCTATCAGTTTTAAACCTGAATGTCATTTTTTTCCTTTTCTCAAGATTTGCAATTCTGATATTCATTTATTGATGAGTCTTGGAGAAGGGAGGCAGTGATTGTTTAGTTGCTGTTATTATGGTTGAAAATGTCAGTCTTCAACTACACATCTATGTCGCATGTTGCAGGAGTTGAATTTCCTCCAATGAGCAGCCTTTGGTGTGAAAATGTTACATGTAAAGCTCCTTCGCATGAGTAAGCTATTAAATTGAATATTTAATTTTGGCTCTGTGCATTAAGAGATAATAGAGGGAAAAGATGCTTACAACTTCATTGTAACACATTTTACTGGAAAAATAATTTTAAATTATTATCATGCATTCACAAGGCAAGGGCCAAGTACCAAAGGGTAATATTAATGAGTGTTTAAGCATCTTTGTTGCTACAAGATTGCACTTCACTTTTCTTGGTTACACAACAATTTTGTTTTAGGGGGGGTGACTTGCTTGAATTATTACCATTAAAAGAAACTGAATTTGTTAAATGCATGACTGTGAATAGCACCGTGGGTCCATCTAACTTGTAACTATTCGTCTGAAAACCTTGAATTTTGTCTTTGAGGCACCCTTTCCTCTCTCTCATTGTAACCCTGACTACTGCTATATATTGCTTATTAATTTATTGTGTATGTTGAACATTTTCACTGAAGTGCATTTTGTAGTGTGTAAATAGCTCTTTACCAATTAATGCTGTGTATGTTTGAACATTTTTTCACTAGTGCATTTTGTAATGTGTAAATAGCTCTTAACCAATTAATGGTGTGTCTGAATCCTTTGGGGATGTTCTTTCTGAGTTTCAAGTTTCTTCTTCATGCAGGACATGGTGGAAGTGATGGACTGCATGCATATGTTCCTTCTCTTGATGATGCTGTCAATGACATGGTACAATTATTTTATTTTTCATGCATTGAGTAAAAAAAGCAGGATGAAACATTTAAGTTAATGTCATTTACAACTTTTCATCCACTTGTGCAGAAACAAATTCTGTCAAAGATTTTAGCTGAAAATCCTGGACTTCCGTGCTTTTGCTTTGGACATTCGACTGGTGCAGCCATAATCCTCAAGGTAAATGAAACTGATGATTTTTCTGCCCGATTGTCTATTAAATTGTTATTGAAGACTGTTGTTGACTCTATACTTCATTGATACTTGTAGGCAGCACTTGATCCAAAGGTAGAATCTAGGATTGATGGTATCGTACTGACTTCACCTGCCGTAGGAGTTCAACCAACTCATCCGATTTTCAAGGTAACTTTTCATTTCAAAATCAACTGTCTGCTCTTGTCCTTCTCTATGAATGATATCTTTTGTTGAGCCTTAACAGTATTAAAGAGTACTCGTGTTTCTTAATTATTAGGTACTTGCTCCAATTTTCTCATTTCTATTCCCAAGATACCAGTTCAGTGCAGCAAACAAAAGGGGTGTGGCAGTGTGTAGGGATCCAGCAGCATTACTGGCCAAGTATTCAGATCCACTAGTGTTCACTGGATCCATTAGGGTAAGAACAGGCTATGAGATCCTTCGAATAGCTGCTTACTTGCAACAAAATCTGTGCAAGTTGACGGTACCATTCCTAGTTCTTCATGGCTCTGATGATGTAGTGACCGACCCTGAATGCTCTAAGAAGCTCTATGAAGAGGCTTCTTCAACTGATAAAAGCATCAAGCTGTATAAAGGGCTGTTGCATGACCTGCTTTTTGAACTTGAAAGAGAAGAAATCATGGAGGAAATAATCGACTGGTTGAGCCAAAGATGTTGAATTGTTAAAACGACTATAGTGATATGGTTCAATCGGGAAAGAGATTGGGCTGGGGGCGAATGCTGAATCCGAAGAGACTAGCCGCCGTCGAGAGGATGCTCAATTAGTTTTAAGCATGTTAATACTTGGTTGAAGCCTGTATTATTAGATGTTATGTAAACTAATCCAATACTCAGTTACTCATTTTTCTTGGGAAGGACTATTCGAAAGCAAAGTCATTTTCCTCCGTTTTGGTCAAGACATAACTGTTTTCTGTGAAATGTAAAAGGTGGTTTATTATTTATCTTCTTCCATTCTTTGATTACCTTGGGAACTTTTCCAAGTACAAAAGTAGCTCCTTGGATAAGCTTTTGTGAGAGTAGTATTTTATGTTCACAAAGATAGCTGTGTATAGAGATATTTGAAGAAGACTCCAGGCTGTATAATAGTGACTTAACTCATACTCAATCTTTAATTACTTGTGAAACAAAGAGACGCAGCCAAAAAATTAAATAAAAATGCCATGGTTAGTTTAGTGGGCTCTAATGATGGGCTACAAGTGAAATAAACTACTCTTGTTTTCGTTATTGTCAAGTTCCACTTTTACAGCTTCAACTTGCACCTTTGGGCCAAAAGATAGGAAAAGCAACTTCTGGTACATATTATTATTTAACTTGAAATTCGATTCAACGTTTGGCTCACTTGTATAGTTTAATTTGGACCTGAGTATGAAATTACCTTCTTAGAGAATTCTTTTAACTGCTAATGTTGAACTTTTTGATGCGAATCGGGATTATAAATGGTAATAGAATAATATGAATTATATACCACAATTGTGTTTTACCATTTTGGTAGTATAATGTTCTGGCAAAAGAAAATGCATGATCTTTATATGGCACGACACTTTCTAAATTTCTTGTTTAGTTACTGCAGATACACCAGAGACGACTTTATTTACTCTTTGGTAATCGAGAGGTAGTAACTAGGCAAGTATATATCTTGCAAATAAATCCAGTGATTAATAATTGCACTTTTTATGCTTCTCTCCCCCCCCCCCCCCCCCCCCCCCCCCCCCCCCCCCCCCCC
>NC_061113.1:238559007-238578004 GCF_002878395.1 Capsicum annuum
TCCCCCCCCCCCCCCCCCCCCCCCCCCCTCCCCCCGATATTTGAAATGAGAGAGAGATCCACTAAATGAATTTAAAATTTAGTAAAAAAATGAAAGAATGGAAAAGACAAGAATAGGACCACTTGCACTAGGGGAATAGATCATGTCAACAGTTACTATATGAAATTAATTCATGTGGGTGGTGGCATTGATGTCATGAATAGTGTCTCCCACCACAACCATGCATAGAGATCGTATCTCTCACGAGGATTACTTTTGCTCAAATAAACCAACAAGAGTTACATTTCAATTCCAAACAAGATTAACAACGTTTATATGAATATATTATATCTTTCTCATTTGAAATCAACCTCATATCATCGTCCTATCGAATAAAAAAAGTAAAAAAAAAATATCACTTTTTCTCTTGTATTTTAGGATTTTAGTGTCCGGACCGGACAATTTGTGCACCTTGATTCTTTTACTAAGTATTCTTTTACTAAGTATCCATTACCTCCCACCACTACCAATTGTACTGATCAGCTTTGAGCTGTCGAGTGACGATTGACCGAGGGGACTTCCATCATGTAGCTGGATACAAATAAGCCAGTTAAAAACGAGTAGACAGGGTCAAAGCAAAACAAGCCTTCCCCACAGGGACTCAGTCTTGCTTCCATCTCCTTAGCCTTTGCTATGCATGAGCGTTATTAATTGGAGCCTTGGGATTGGGTATGAAGTAGGAAGCGCTTTACTGCCTTGACGCAAATTCAAAATAGCCGGGCTTCAAACACCTGGTTAAAAACCAAAACAAAAAACATTATTTTCTTTGATTTCTTCTAGCCTTTTCTTTTTTTTTCTCCCCGGCTCTCTTGCAGAAATTTTTGACTATGGGACTTGGGTCTTTCGTTTAGAAAAACCAATGTACCTTCTATTATATGTCCGTACAAAGCAAAGGAAATGGAGGGATTTAGGACTAAAAGCACTAATAAGCCTCAACAACATTCAAGCATTATAAAAATATTATATTCATGCTATGCAAAATCCAAAGGGTGTTGACCATGAGGATTGTACTATTTCATTCTTAATTAGAGATCTCAAATTTTAGTTCGGGGTATGAAATCATCTTTATTAGGAGTGCTTTGTCCCTAAAGGTGTGACTTTTCGGCGGGAATTTGGATTTAAGCATCAGTCTCTAAAATGCGAGTACCAGATACAGCTAACTATATTGATCTTTTTCTGCTTCACATTTGAAAGTATTGTGCATTCAAATAGGAGCAAATTACTCCAAACAGTTAGACTCCCGTTAAAGTTTCATATTAGTTCAGGATATGAGTTGTGTTTCCATTTATATGGTCATGTTGGTCCTGAATAAACTTTACCACTTGATAATGAGTCTATATGCAACTTATCTTGCTCCAGAGAGATGGATTTAAAATTTAAAATTTATGTAGTAGAGTATTCGAGTTTTGAATTTCACCGCAATTATTTCATATCATTAAATTCATAGCTATATAACGACGTAGAGTTTCATAATAAAAAATGTAACACTTATTTGATGTTGTTTTCAAGAAATAATATAAATTTTGCATTTGATTTCCTAGAAGGATCGTACTTGTCTTTATTCAGGAATTAATTAATGGGACTTGTTTAATTGAAAAGATTTGCACATACCATAAAGTCGGAGAGATAGCAAAAATTATTGGCAGGTGATTTGGTTTCATTGAGCTAATTAATTCTAAAACTTGAGTTGAAAACAACTGATTAATAAGAAAACATTTTGATAAATTATCTAATAATAATCCTACACGTAGCTTCTATTGTGAAATAAACGCTTTACAAACTCTTTTGCTGATTAGTGACTAGTCCAAAAGCTTAAGTGTATCTTATTAAGTTGGGTACCAAAATGATGCTTTTTATTTTATTATTTAAAAAGAAAAAGCTAATATGAAGAGAAAAAAGGTGAACAATAGAGGAAGTATTTAATAATATTATCCTCCGAAAAGGTCGTTCCTAATCATAATTAGCTATAAATGAGATCAATTAACAACCAATATTTTTGAGCAATAAGCATTGAACATTCTTTTGTGGAGTAAAATAATTTATTTGTATTTTATAAAACTATCACTGCACTGGTTGATAATTTAGAGAAGTTGATTGGTGGTCCAAAGCCTAACCCACATAAAAATAATTAATCAAATCAAATAAATAGAAGAGGCAATTAGTTGACTCAAGTACAATACACCTTTGAGAATTGGCAGTTGGCACTCAAATATTTTTTCTCCGTCCATCCAATTATACAAAGCTGTGAATTAGTGGTTGATAGTTGATATTGCCTATTAATTAGCACTATGACCCAACTTGAAGTTCAAACATTCAAATTTTATATAACAAGATAATCTCAATAAAATTAGTGATCTAAAATAAGCTTTAATGAGAGACTTTACATATGTATACATACATACGAAAATATTACTATAATAAAAAATTGTCTTATTTATTTTTACATAATAGTTGTTTTGGTGTAATTTTTAAAAGACATATAACAACTTTACAGATTAATATAATTATTAATAAAAGTAAGGACTAATTCTAGTTCATAAGATAATAGCCGTTTGTTTACAAAGCACAAACTTAGATTTTGTTGTTAAAAATTTTATTTATTAATATAAAATTTGAGTTGTTTAGTTCAAAGTTCTAAAATATTTCTTGTAAAAATAAGATAGCTTTTTCTCTTTTTTTTTTTTTTAAGATATTTTTAAAAATATATTTTATAATCTTCATTATTATTTCAAGTAAAGTTGAAATCATACTATAATTTACTATTAAAATTTTGGGGGCCTTGAAATTTTGGGGGCCTAAAGCAAATGTTTTACTAACTTTACCCTTGAGCCACCCCTGCTATATAATAATGAACGAATTACTAATATTATACTATATATTATATTCCATCCGTCCCAAATTATCCGTCTCAAATTGAGATGACACATTGATTAAGAAAAATAATTAATAACATGATTAGTTTACCATAATACCCCTATTAAATGATATTTACATTTTAATTTGAAGAAAAAATAATTAATGCAAAAGGGTAAAACATGAAATTTTTTTGTGATCTCTTCTTGATTAATGAAAAAAGACAAGTAAAATGAGAAATCAAATTTAAAAATTTGGAACGTAGGGAGTACTATATATAGATCTTAGTCTTGACAACGACTTGCATGTTGTGCTTTTTGGGTAAATACTTAACCGCCTCAGTATTTAACTCCAGCTAATTCAACTTATCATGATTAAGTGATTTTATACTATACTATTTCATTTTAAAATAGTTAATTCTTATTAACTTGAAATCTTCCTTAAGAAAATATTTATTACGACTTTATTAAATTAACTTTATTATTATACTTTGAAAATATAAGTTTGAATACTTACACTTTATATAGTCATATAACGATATAGATAGTATTGGAAGAACTGTACACAAATTATATAATTAGGTCTTGGGACTATCTCACACTTCCAAAGATAGTTTAAATAGAGAGGGATTGCCCAAATCTTTGAGCTCAAGGTTCTGGTTCCGGTTCAATGTGGGATCATTCTCATCAACACTCCCCTCATGTCCAGATCCAAACTTTTAATTCGAGGTCGATTCATTGTCTATCCAGAGCGTGACATCCCACGACGTCTGATCCGAACACTTAAATCCGAGGTTCAATTCACTGTTTAGTTCGAAACATGACATTTAAGATCGAGAGTATATCCACAATCCTCAGTCGGTCCAGGCCCTCCAAATTGGACCCAATGCATGAACCTGACTCTTACTATAATACCTAGATCTTAATACTAATTTACACTCCAAAAAGGCGCGAATCTTATAAGGAGCGCAAACTTTTCATCCCAATCCAATATGAGGTCATTTTCCATCAACACAAATAACTCAATCAAGGAGGAGCTAACTAAACAGTAAACAATTACCGTATCTTGATTATTATTATATAGCTCTGACCTACTTAGACAAATAGGAGAAAAGATGATTATGAATGCCGTGGTTTCTTTATGCAAAAGTGACGGCAGACACCTAAGCGGATTTAACGTTAATGTAAAAGCAGAGAAGCAAAAATATAAAATGCATAACAATTAACAAGCATTTGTTTCGCTTCTCCAAATTAATCACTGTTGGCAGAGGTTTTATCATAATTGACTCTATCCTTTTTTTTTTTTTAATGAAAGAAAAGTACATATATATATATATATATAAACGTAGTTTGATGTACTAAACTTCCGTTGCTTGAGGTTCAGAAAAGGACTAAATCACAAGAGTCTATACTCTATTGTACGCAATCTTATAGGTTCAGAAAAGGACTAAATCACAAGAGTTTATACTCTATTGTACGCAATCTTATTCTGTATTTTTGCAAGAGATCAAGACTTCCTTTCATGAATTAAAGTAGTTGACTTTTTTCTTTTATTTTTCTTGAAAGAAAAGTGTATATATAAAAAAAGTAGTTTGATGTACTAAACTTCTGCTACTCGAGGTTCAGAAAAGGGTTAAAATCACAAAAATCTATACTCTATTGTACGCAATCTTATTCTGTATTTTTGCAAGAGACCAAGACTTCCTTTCATGAATTAAATAAGTACAAAGTTTAGGACTTTATAAATTGAGGTTCTTTTCTTCTTATTTAGCAGTATTTGCAATATAGTCTCAAAAGGACTAAAATAGCCTCGTTTAGGAAGATAATTTTTTAGACAAAGGTGTTATTTTAATATGTACTAACCTCTTTAAATGTAAATTTGTTAGGTTATTTCTGTTATGTTGTACTTTTTTATATCGTATAGTGCTCATTTCTGCTTGTGAATATAGGTTAAAAGATCAAACCACGTAAATATTTGTCTTTTTTGATATATATATATATATATATATATATGTTTATCATTTAGTTTATTCTCTTCCAAATTTCATTTTGTTCGTTTCCACATAATACCAGATTAATTCAATACTTATCATTTTAAGATTTAGTCGCCATAAGATTTGAGTTGAAAATGTAAATAACTATTAATCATATATTTAAAACTCTTTCTATACTTATATATTTACAAAAGTATAAGTTCATCCCCAAACAATATAACAGCGACAACCTTTCCAATCATCGTAGACGCTTTATTCAAATAAGTATATACTATTAACCTTACCTTCCGCTTTCGGTATATAAAATTTAATGCAACTTGCATCATCCCTCACAACACCTTCCCCTTATAGGCTATAGCTCATCTATTTCCAATTCATGTATATGTTAACAATTCTTTAATTAATTTTTGGACTACTTTACTGCTGTGTTCAACTTCTTTCCCTTTATAAACATTCCACAATAGGCTAAACTTTCATTTAGGACGGAGTCAGAATTTTTAATTTATATGTTTTAAATTATAGTTTTTTATTATTTACGGGCTCTGAATATATTATTACTCTCCCCTTTCATTTTAGTTGTTGGTCACTTTCTATTTTATACGATACTTAAGAAATTATAAATAAGGTAGTTAATTTACTAATTTAGCCTTCATTCATATTGATAGATATCAAGATCATTTATAAAAAATATGCTCACATTTATTTGTTTAGACTTCAAGAGAATATTAATTGCATGAGTAAAGTGAGAAAATTTTAAGTTTTATTATGATTTAGTAAGTGGACAAATAATTTGAGACGTATATTTATATCTAAAATTGTGGTTCCCTTCCTGTCCCCAAGTTGTTGCACCCTTGTAATATTCCAGAATAGACCACCTTAAACTCCCAAATATCGGCAGGCCTTTTTGTCCCCCTTTATATATGCCAACTTCCCCTTTAACTAATTGCCCACCATCTCTTTGCCTATCCCCCACATATGACTTGAACATTAACTTATTGCCCACCATGTCTTGCCTCTCCCCCACACATATGACTTGAACATAATTGTTGTATGATATAAATTCTGCGTTTGTTTCTTCTCCTCCGAGGTCATGTGGTTTACTTTAGCAGCTAAAGAGCTCCTAGAGGACAAACTGAACCATGAAGCTGATTCTCAAACTACTTCAGCTGAAATTCAAAATTTCACGTATATATACATGATTTCTCATTTTTTTATTTAACTATATATATAATTATATTCTCTTCCATTTTATCTTATACTTTCTGCCCTTCTTTTGGGGAAAAAAAAAGGTTATTTGTTAGCTCATGGAATGTTGGAGGCATTGCACCACCGGCCGAGTTAAACATGGAAGACTTGCTCCTCACTGAAAACAGTTTGGCTGACATCTACGTTCTCGGGTAACGTTCAGTGACTTTACTGTTATAGTGAGTAAAATTCTGTCACTAAAATTAAACCCCAAATCTTGTTTATAAACTTTTTGTCAGGTTTCAAGAAATTGTACCTCTTAATGCTGGAAATATTATAGTGCAAGAGAATACAAGCATATCCATGCAATGGAATTCTCTTATTTGTGCAGCTCTCAACAAGACTGATGCTACCAAAAGTAGTATCAGTCTTCAGAAGGCAGAGCTTGGAGAAAGTCATCAAAAGGTTTACCCACTAAAGAAAGAGGGATCCTTCACTACTTCAACAACACATTTTGAATGCATAACTAGCAAGCAAATGGTAGGAATTTTTATCACCATATGGGCAAGGTCTCCCTTGCTTCCTTATATCAGACATACAAGTGTCTCCTCTGTAGGCTGCGGTATCTTTGGCTGCCTCGGCAACAAGGTACGTACTATTTTTTCTTCATTTATCACATTAAGTACAAGTAAAGAATCAAGAAGGAACATAAGATTAATCTTTTATCTAGTATTATTATTATTATTATTATTATTATTTTAAACTAATTTTGAGGAATTGAACATGTATATACAGGGCTCAGTTTCGGTTAGATTTTGCTTGCACGAGACAAGTTTCTGCTTTGTGTGTAGTCATTTGGCTTCTGGTGGAAAACAAGGAGACAAGAGAGAACGAAATGCAAATGCATCCCAAATACTATCACGCACACGATTTTCCTCAAATCCATTTCAATGTTTGCCCAGAAAGATTTTAGAACACGAGTATGTATACCTCTCTCGGATGTTTCCTTTTTTACTTTATTTGCACAATATAATTTTCCGACGAAAGGGTTACAAATTGAACTCTTGTCACTCGGTCTTCCTTTTTTTTGTTTTTATTGTTAGACCTATCCATAAAAATTGTTGCGTTATGAATATGGTTTCGATCCTTCCAGTAACATTGCCTGCTTAAGCTGTTTCCTAAAGTACTAAACAGACAGCTCTTCCCTATAATTAGTTGATTAGCTGAAAATAAGGAAGCATAAAAATGTAGGAGGTGAAGAGAAATTGTCAAAATGCTTACCTAACCCCTTATATGATTATCAATTTATCATATATCAAGTGGTTCATATCTAGAAATATCTTGTAATAAGTAATTAATTAATACCCACAATTTGCAAGCATTGATTAGTATATGTACTAATATAACTCTTTTCTAATTGCCACAAGTTGCTTAATGTCATGCAGCAGGGTAATTTGGCTTGGTGACCTGAACTACAGGATTTACTTACCAGAACCCACAACTAGATCTTTAGTCAATGACAGGCAATGGACCACATTATTACAAAACGATCAGGTATCAAGACGTTTAGTTTTGGAGTTTTAATTTCTGTCTGCTAACAGTATAACAGATTTTTTACTCCATCGGTTTAAATTGACCTACAACAATATATAACTATTTATAACATGCTTGATATGGTAATTGGTAACATAAAATAAAAAAAGAAGTAAATAACCTGCTATAACCAGTTAAAATTGAACCGATGGTCTGAAAAATTGGACTATGTAGAACTGAAATCCAAAAGCTAAATACAGCCATCATGAATTACTGATCGTAAAATTGACATTGAAGTTGAAGGCAGAGCTAAGAGAAGGCTGCACCTTTGAAGGTTGGAATGAAGAGGAAATCGAGTTTGCACCGACATATAAATATAATCAAGATTCTGATGATTATTATGGCTGCAATAATCAGAAAGGGAAAAAGGAAAAAAACCGAATGCCTGCTTGGTAAGTTAATCTCATAACACAAACGAAAAAGCACTGGCAGATTTAAGAGGAAATTACAATAAGTACTGTATTAATTATGCAGGTGTGATAGGATTATATGGTTTGGGAAGGGACTGAAACAAAGGCAGTATAGTCGAGGTGAGTGTAAACTGTCCGACCACAGACCAGTACGAGCAATTTTTACAGCAGAGGTCAAGGTTCAATGTCAATAGACAGAAAATTTTGTTAAAATGTTTTCATAACAACTTGTGGAAAAAATTCATATCTTGAAGCATCCTTCAAATTATACAAAAAATAGCCTCAAATTTTTGGTGCTAAAAGCATGGGTGGATGTTGAGTTGTGGTGCCGGGTTCATCTGAACTGAATACTTTCGACGTGAAGCATAAATTTATGTATTACAATTGCAACAAATGATAAGTCAGAAACTATAATTTTAAAAAGAACCTTAAAGGGACTCATGGAGTTTAAATCCTGAATCTGCCTCTAACTAATAGGTGAGCTAAATTTTCAAACACCGATGATGACTTGCATGTGTCCACCACGATACTAGGGACCAGGTCCCTTACCAGTTTCTTCAGCTAATAACAGAAAAGGTTCTATATGAGTTCACCACAGTAATGAGAACCTGGTTCCTCACCAGGTTCAACGACTAAGAACAAAAGTAAAGAAGACAATATGTTTTTCGTGGAAACCTCCTTGTTCAAGGGAGTAAAATTACGACCTACCCCAGTAGGATTTCTCAACCACTTCACTAAAACAAGAGCAACTTTTAGATTACAACATCTTGCAACCTAGGAATTGAACTTTTAATCCCTCACTCTTACAATAACTCTATTGTAAGCACTCTCTACAATAACTCGACTGTAAAGACAATCAAGGCTAACTCTAGCCCACAACGGTACTACCACGGCTAACTCTAGCCCCCAACACTACCATGGCTAACTCTAGCCCACAACTCAGATCTGCAAGAGAAGAAAGAAAATAAAATACCTACAGAAGCTTGTCAAAAGAGGAGTAGGTTTACAATGTTAGAGCAAAATACAAAGACTCAACAACCTAAACCTAAAGACATATTCCGTTGTAGCAAACGGTCCTTTGGTTGTTGTAGCTTTGTGTTGATGGAACTTTGTGATGGCTTCGCAAGAAGATGAGAAATTTTGATTGTGCAAAAGCTAATTTTTCCCCCCATATAATATCTATATATGTGGAGCAAATGAGAGGGAAAACCTAGAATATTTCTCATTGGTCGAGATTAGAAAGCTGTTGTTGTGCTAGCAACCACCTGCAAATGCTGCGAAAACAGCTGCACGACAAGACTTTCCAGCTGTATAGTTAATCACATACTTACGTCCTTTAGGACCAGGTCCTACATGTAGTTTGTCAATCATTAAGAGCACAAGTTCCATATACCAGATCGGTATCTATGTCCCCATACCACCTAAAATACATATGTTGAACCAGGAGAAATCCCTATTTCAGAAATTTACCAGTTAACAACGTTATGAGTACATTCATAATATGAACCTGGTCCCTACGAAACAGGATTCCTTTGAAGATCAGGTTCTCACACAGTTGACTCTGAGAAATGATACAAATTCAAAAAGCAGCATATCATGCGAGGACTAGGTTCTCTCACGAGTTTTGTTGATCATCAAAACCAAATGTACATCACCTGACAAGCTCTCGTGTTTCATAGATTGGTTCTAACATCTACTCTTTTGGCTTGGGTAAAGATGGACAACAACTAAATGAAGCAAATCTGTAAAGGAAAAAAAGAGGCATGACCAATTTTTATCAAACAGTCGATGTATTTATGGTCCAGTTTCATTTTATGTGAATAGTCGATGTATTTATCGTCCAGTTTCATTATGTGAATCTAGTTGACAGATACGAAGTTTGATAAAGAATGAAATCGAATGTTACAAGATTATTTGCTTCAACTTAAGAATTGGCATAGCTTCTCTATTGGACTTCATGATTAGGAAATTAAGCAGTGTGGCTAACATTAACTAACTTCTTCTGGCAAACATTGAGACATGTTTGCAACTGTTAATGTAGAAAGAAAGAAAAACCTTAACATACTGTACTTGACAGTGTAAATGGCATTCTTCTTTATGTTCTCCAGTAATAGTGAAGTAATACCTACAACTTCTACTGATAATCTTTTTGGAGATTTGAACAAAAGAAACAACAACAACAACAACCCAGTATAATCCCACAAGTGGAGTCTGGAGAGGGAAGAGTGTACGCTGACCTTCTCCCTACCTTGAGAAGGTGGAGAGGCTGTCTCCGATTGACCCTGGGCTCAAAGAAGGATACCAAGAGGCAGTAGCAACCAGCAGTTGAATAAAATATTAGCAACAAAATAAATTCAGAGTAATTTGTTAGGCATGATCATAGCATTTTTACCCACAGATGGGTGGCAATCCCTGGCTGAACACCTCCAAAATATATTAGGCATAATACATAAACATGCCCTTTTAACTTGACCTCAAATCACATGTATGACCTCCAACTTTGGGTGTGCACAAGTAGGCACTTAAACTTGTATGACGTTGAACAAGTAGATACACACGTCTTATGTGGCATAATACACATAGAACGCCATGTAGGACGCCACATAGAACATATGTGTCCACTTGTTCAACTTTATACAAGTTTAAGAAGTTTAAGTGTCTACTTGTGCACACCCAAAGTTGGAGGTCATAGATATGATCTGAGACCAAGTTAAATGGCATGTTTGTGTATTGTGCCAATATATTAAGTACACTTCGAATAAAACCAAACTGTGAGAAACATTAAGCGCTGTAACATTTCGCTATGAATTAGAGATTTATTGTTTCTTATAGAATGTTTGATTTGATATATTACAAATTATTATGGAGAGCCTATTTTTGTGAATAAATTATGAGGAAGAAGTAGAAGAAAAACTGAAGAATGAAAACGCGACAACCTATAACTGGAATTCCTTTTTCAGTTTATGCAAGGAAATTTGTTGACGTGTGTTACCGCGACACGCTTAACTTGAGGTTGATTGGCCATAAGACATCTGAGCTCATCTAATGTTGCAGTAATGGCTGGGAAATTCTTAGAGTGGACCGTGTAAGGGGGCAGTTCTGTCTTGGGGATACTGGCTAATGTTGGTTCCCAGGAAAAGAAGATAGAATTATGCATATCAAAAGCTTCATCTACTTTTTTATACGTCTTCATCCCTGAATCATACTCATACAGATATCCAGGTCGCTGTGCTGCCTGACTACTTCCCAGGATAAACAACTTTCCCCCGTCAAAACATAATATTGGAAAAGCAGGACCACCAAGGCGTCCCACAAGATCCGGGCTCACGTTGGGCAAAGTATATGAAGCTGTCCAATTGCGGCTTGCATAATCATAACCAAAAATGACTATAGTTTTTTTGAAGGCACAAAGAAGGGTAAGTACACCACCTGCCAACCCCAAAACTGCATCGAACATAAAACAAATTATGCCATACGTTGGATCCTTGAAATAATGCCTGAGGACCTCAGGATGGTTAATAATTGTAGCCTGTCCGGTACTACTCTTCGTATCAAAAGCAAGAATATTGCCGTTACTTGTGAGCCAATGCAAACAATTATGCGCGTAAACAGGTTGTGGACCGACTAAGGAAGTACCAGTGTAAACCCTCCTCCGCAATTGGAATTCACGCCACACTACTCCAGCTTCTTCCGATGAAAATACACGAAATCTATACCCTTGGAGTTTATTCAGCATCCCAACCGTCACCAATTTGTAATATCGATTTGAATTTGGATGATCAACAGCTAATCCCACGCCAGCGTCCATAGTTGAAAAATAATGTTTAGGCTCAGGATAAGGTATCAATTGGTGCAGCCCTGTTACAGGATTGAAAATACAGAAAGTCTTAAATTGATGAAATTCAAGGAGAAGGAGACCCTTGCAAGAGGCTAAAAGTGAAACGTTAAGGGATGAAGTTCTTGATATCTGGCCTCGTCGGAGCCAAGGGTTATTGGACGCGACTTTACGGAAAAAGTTAAATATTTCGTCCGGTGATGGTGATGGTGATGGTGATGGTAATGATGATGAGCAGATGAGTAGGTTAGTAATATTTTGATCACGAAACCATCGCGAAGCAAAGCTTTGTGAAATATTTGGTTCACAAAGTTTATTGTTGAAACTGTTGCTTAGAACTTTACATTGAACTGCAAGCCTCACAGGTAAGCGGGAGATGATATCTACAACTATATCTTCATTCAGTTCCATATCTGATGAACCGGAATTTTTTATGTTATAGTAGAATGGATGCTCCGGAGTAATTAGAAAAAAAATTGTGGAAGAGACAGAATAAAGATAATTGACTTTTTGAGGAAAAAGAACATGAAACACAACCCCCCTAGATGAAAAGGGAATAAAGACGGACAAAAAATATTTAACCTAAAATGTCGAATCCAAGTTGCCTTCTACAAAGTAATTAGTAGTATTATCTTCCTTATTTGTAATTTGAATATTTTCCTTATTTATATATTGAAAAAAGTAAAATAATAAAATTGAGAAAATATGTATTCATCTTTTTCAACTTGTTGCATTGGTTTCTCGGAGTCCTTTAATTAAAAGAAAACTATGACAGAAATAGGACAGGTTGCATCTGCTAATAATTAGACTAGAGGAAGAAAAAACTAAATCGACCGACATCAGGACTTCTCATATATAATGGTACCACGATATGCGTGAGTAATTCAGTCTCGTTTAGGAATAGCAAGAACTGACAAATTAAAGCACAAAATTGAATTGAAACAAGCTAAGTGCCGCTGGCTCTGATATATCTTTTGAGCTCGTCTAACGTTGCAGCGATAGATGATAGATGTTTAGGGTGAACAACATGTGAGAGCCTCGTATGAACATTGGCTAATGTTGGTGCGAAGGTATAAAAGTCATAGATAAAACTAGGAGTTCCTCCGAGCAGCAGTTATTTTATACCTGTTGAGTTTCGAATCATGATCATGTGCCGCGGGACACTCTACTTGGAAAAACACCTGTTCGCTGTCGATCCAAACTGGAAAACAATAACTATGTATAGTAGTCCAGACCCACTATAAAGTTGGCTGTCATACTGTGAGAAACGCACCATTCTTTGCTTCCATCATCATGAGTAGCAATGACTATGGAATTCTCACGGGTAAAAACAAGGGTAAGTAAACCGCGCGTCACCCCTAACCATTTCCTGCACATGGGAATCTCGACAATTCATAATTGTGATCTTAGGAAGTTCAATTATTATAGCCTCTTATTTTTTATATGAAAAGCAAGAACACCACCACCCCATTTGAGCCAATGGAAGGAATCATTGACGAAAACAGGTCTATGATAATTCAACCAATGGTCTTTAGAAGGGTTCAAATGTTGGAGTCCCAAATCGGTGGGTTAAAGGGTCTGTTATAAACCAAACGGGAGAGCCAACCCAAAAAGACCAGTCTAATAGGTGGGAGAACCCATTTGACTTATAATCCCCTTAGCTTTTCTCTATTTTTCCAATGTGGACAATTGATTCATAACAATCGCCTCCGCTTGAGAACCAACGACCTCGTTGGTCACGGCTGACACCCCTCTTAGGTCAAGGCCACCACTCCTGGCGCACAGGCCACCACTTCGAGTCGAGGCTCCACGCGTGGATCGATCCTCGTTGGTCACGGCTATGCCCAGTTGGTCATGGCTGACACTCCTCTTGGGTCCAGGCCACCACTACGAGTCACGACCCAACGCGCGGTTCTCCACACGTGGATCGATCCTCGTTAGTTACGGCTACGCCCAGTTGGTCACGGCTGGCACCCCTCCTGGGTCGAGGCCACCACTTTGAGACGCGGCTCCACACGTGGTTTGTTCCTCGTTGGTCACGGCTGGCACCCCTCGGGTCCAGCGCATGCCACCACACCGAGTCACGGCCCAACACGTGGGACTCTCAATGAAAGCACCAATGTTATAAACCAAACGGGAGAGCCAACCCAAAAGACTAGTCTTATAGGCGGGAGAACCCATTTGGCTTATGATCTCCTTAGCATTTTTCTATTTTTTTCCAATGTGGGACATTGGTTTATTACAATCGCCCCCGCTTGAGAACCAACGACCTCGTTGGTCACGGCTATACCCAGTTGTTCACGGCTAGCACCCCTCTTGGATCGAGGCCACCACTCCGAGACGCGGCTCCACACGTGGTTTGTTCCTCGTTGGTTACGGCTGACACCCCTCTTAGGTCCAGGCCACCACTCCTGGCGCACAGGCCACCACTCCGAGTCGAGGCTCCACGCGTGGATCGATCCTCATTGGTCACGGCTACGCCCAGTTGGTCACGGCTGGCACCCCTCCCAGGTCGAGGCCACCACTTTGAGACGCGGCTCCACACGTGGTTTGTTCCTCGTTGGTCACAGCTGGTATCCCTCGGGTCCAGCGCATGCCACCACTCCGAGTCACGCCCCAACGCGTGGGACTCTCAATGAAAGCACCAATGTTATAAACCAAACGGGAGAGCCAACCCAAAAGACTAGTTTAATAGGCGGGAGAACCCATTTGGCTTATAATCCCTTAGCATTTTTCTATTTTTTTCTAATGTGGGACATTGGTTCATTACAATCGCCCCCGCTTGAGAACCAACGACCTCGTTGGTCACGGCTATGCCCAGTTGGTCACGGTTGGCACCCCTCTGGGTCGAGGCCACCACTCCGAGACGCGGCTCCACACGTGGTTTGTTCCTCGTCGGTTACGGCTATATGCCCCAGTTGGTCACGACTGACACCCTTCGGGTCCAGGCCACCACTCGTTGGTCACGGCTGGCACCACTCGGGTCCAGGCCACGACCCCACGCATGGGACTCTCAAATAAAAGCAAATGTTATAAACCAAACGGGAGAGCTCAACCCAAAAGACTAGTCTAATAGGTTGGAGAACCCTTTTGGCTTATAATCCCCTTAGCATTTTTCCAATGTGGGACAATTGGTTCATAACATGGTCCTTGGTCTCCTTATATGGTCTTGGACAATCTTTCGCTCATGAGCTAGCTTTTGAGGTTGAGTTAGGTCCAAGGTCCATTTCTTTATCATCAAATTCATTCTAAACTCCAATTCGCGCCAGACACCAGATAGCTCCGATGACAATACTTGAAATTTATACCCTTTTTCTCCAACCAGACTGCTGACTATTACCAACGTATAAAGATCTGAAGTAGGATAATCAATAACTAAGCCTGGATCACTCATTCTACAATAATGTCCTAGATTATCAGGGTATTGAATCAAGTGGTGTGCCCCAGTTATAGGATTGAAAATACAGAAATTCATAGATTCACTAAAATCGATGAGAATTAGACCCTTAGATGTGGCTAAAACATTAACCTTAGCGGGTAAAGTTGTCATCTCAAATTGATGACTGGCTAGTGTACTGTTTATGGAGATTTTGTGAAGAGTGTTGGATGTTATTCTATATAATGAATTGATTAGTGTAGAGATCTTTTGACGTTGGGACAAAGTTTGAGAAAATTTAGGATCAGAAATCCTAGTATAGCAATTCTTGCTCAGAACTTTACATTGAACTACAAACTTCAAAGGCAAGTATGAGATGATTTTCACAAGTAAATCATCTGGCATTGTCATTTTCTTATCATGCATTTGATATCTCATTTTCTTTTCTTTTTTGAGTTCGTAAGAAAATAGCTAGTAGCACTCGTATTTATAGTCTACAAACTTATTTAGACATTACCTAATTAAGGAAAATTAGTAAATACTAAATCCTAAACAATTCATGTTTTTTCCTATTTTAATTTTGGATTATGACTACAGTTATTTAGATACTAGTCCACTGTAGTATATATTGTGTCAGTTAATATATAATAATAATAACAATTTATTTAGAAAAAACTTATTAATGTTACACGAAATGCAATATTTGTTTAAATCATAAAAATTAATGTTATTATACAGGTGTAGACACGTGATTTTTGATCCTCTCCGAGTTTTAACCTATTTATCGGCATTAAATATTTTATTTGCTTTGATATTATTTTAATTCTTATTTCATTTTTAATAAATTTTTAGTAAAAAATAAATATATAAATAAATAAATAAAGTTACATTTTGAAATATTTTTTTTTTATTTTATTTTTATTTTAAAAATAATACAAAAAAGAAATTCAAAAATATATTTCATTATTTTTAAATAAATAGACTACTAGTTTTAGTATTACCTTAATTATAGTTATTTTAAATTATAATATTTTCTTAAAATATAAAAATTAATATTCTTTTATTTGTATTATTTATTAAAAAAAGATAAATCTTATCCTATAAAACTACACTACCCCCCACCCCCTAATTTCTCTCAACCTCCCTCAACTTTCCACCCCCTACACCCTATATATTGTCACACACACGAGAAGAAAAAAAAAAAACAACACTCACGGACAAAAACCAAAAGGGAGAAAACAACATCTGGTGAAAGGAGAAGTGAGATTAGAAAAAAACAAGACACAGAACTTGAAAAACAAATAAAAACCAAAAACAAAACAAGAAGAAGAAACGGACAACAACAAGAAAAGGAGAAAAATTGGAAGAAAAAGAAAGAAAAAAATGGAGGTCGGATCTCCGTTTGAGTTTTTGGTCACGATATTATTATTATTTTTTTACTCGGTTTAATTCATCATACAAGTTTCTGTCAAATTGTATACTTTTTCTTTATAAATATTGATGTAAATAGAATCATGAATTAAGTTATTTCAATGACTTATTATATAATTTAGTATGTTTACTTTGTTATTTTTATGTAGTTCATGCTCTATGTCTTTATTTGTAATTCTTTAGTTGTTTACGAAATAATATTGATTAGGTTAGTTTTGAATTGTAAATGAGATAATTTTACTACTAATAATGTTAAAGATGTAAAGTTTCGTTTAGTTTATATGCAATTAGGATGTAGTTATGATAAACCATAATATGTGATTCTTGTCTCCATGCATAAAAGTTTTAAAAATAACACATACACACGCACATGCAATATTCTACTGTATATATATGTTATGCATGCATGTAAGACAGAAAGTAGTTAATTACTAAAAAGGTAAAAAAAATAAAAATAATAGCACGCACGCAAGAAACAGAAGAGAGGAAAATATGTATATATAGAGAGAAATATGAAATATTGTTGGGTTTTGTTTTCTTTCAGAATGAAAATTATTAAACCACTAATGAATCTCGTCTTCGCCTATTTTTCTTAATTCAATTTAATATAGTTACTAAGGAATTAAATTTCTTATTTGATTCTTGTTTGAATTTTATTCATATTATATTAAACTTTTTTTTTCGTAATTTTTGCTTCGTTGAATTTTAGTTATACCTTACGTGATTCTCAATTAATCATTAATGTGGGATAAAACAAGTTTGTAGCGAATTATTCAAGATATATTGTAAACGAAAAATAAATAAATTGTTAGAGAGTGAGGAAAGTTAGGAATAATTCAGAATTCGTTGTAAATAAAGAGTAAAAAGAATAAAAATAAATTAGGTAAAATGGTCTCAAATTTTCAAGAAATGAAGTAAATGCTTTTTTAATGTTAGATAAGTTTTAGGCACGTTTAATATATATTTGTCTTGAATAAGAATGCGACGAATGCATCTTTCTGAGACGTTTAAAATAATTCGAGGAAGCAATATTGTACTTCGGCAAAGATCGTCTTAAATTAATTTCCACTAGTTTAATATAAGATATATAGACAAATTTTAGATATTTAAAACGAGCGATTTTAGGGCCTACTAACATAATTTGTCAAAATAATTGAAGTCAAAATAAGTCAATAAAAGCAACCGTGCTAGAACCACGGGACTCGAGGGGTGCCTAACACCTTCCCCTCGGTCAACAGAATTCCTTATCCAGTCTTCTATTTTCGCAGACCAAATAAGAGTCATTTCCTTTTGATTAGGGATTTAAAAAGGTGACTTGGAACACCATAACTCAATTTCAAGTGGCGACTCTGAAAATGATAAAAAATAATCCCTATTCAATACCGTCACTTTAATTGGAAAAACCCTTCGACTTCGACCCCCTGCGGGCAAAAAAGGGGTGTGACAACAGGTACAATGATTGAATTATCTTTTGAATGTGTAAATATGATATATATTTACCTTGGAATGTAATCATGTAATGTTTTGTGTCCCCTTCTTTATAAATTTTTTTCGTCAATTAATAATATACTTTGAGATTTGATGCCTCTATAATTATTGGTTTCTACTTAATATATTTAAACAGTCATAACTATAATTAAGGAGTTCTCATGTTTATATAAACATAGAACAGATTTTGAAATTTGTAGGTTGCTACAAAAATCTCAAATTAACATAATAATAATTCATCATCACATTAATAATTAAGGAGCAAATTAAATATCGATGTCGAAGGAAAAACAATAAAGTTGAAGAATAACCAACATAGATGCCGAAGGAAAAACAAATATTTAAATTTTCATGTCATGCAATTATATTTTGAAGAAAAAACAAATATCTTGAATCTTGAAGAAAAAGGTGTAAAATTCACCAAATAAAAAATGCTGAAGATTAGAAGCATACCTCGAGAATTTTATGATGTTATTTTTCTATTTCTATATATAAGAGAGTTCCAAATAAGAAAAACTTAATATATTATATTAGGCGGTTTGAAAATTCTAAATTTCGTAACTCAAATAAGAAAAAAATAATAAATTATTTTAGTTGATTTCAAACCCATTAGAGAAATAATTAAATTAGGCAATTTTTTTTACCAAACTAAAAAGACATGTGAGTGATAAATTTAATAACATATTTAGTTGGTTTTAATTTATTTATATAGTAATAGGTCTTTTAGTTATTTTCTTATTTTTTTGTCTTTTTGAAATTTACACAATGTTAACTTCTTCTTTAAAAGGAAGTTA
>NC_061113.1:238581004-238613587 GCF_002878395.1 Capsicum annuum
AAGACGATTTTATGTATTGCAGAGTGTTTTAATGAAGGGCAAAATGTTCAAATTACTTTTCTAAGGGTCTCCAAACTTTTAATATAGATATAGATATAGATATAGATTATAGATTATAGATTATAGATTATAGATTATAGATTAACTAATCAAGAAAACTAGTAAATACTATGTCCTAGAAAATTTATGCTTTTACCTATTTATAATTTGATTGTTTGAAAGGTACAAAGATAATCTAGAAAACTTGCACTTTATAATTATCTTTTTACCCTCACTACCTAAAAAAGTTGTAGCTCAATTTTTAAAAAAATGTCTAGTATTTTTCATTCTCTATTGTTGGTATTTTTGTCAAAGGGTGGTAATGCAATGATTCATTCCCTCGAATTAGTCAAGTTCATTCTCTGAAAACTAAAATTAGTCAAAAATTCGTTCCCCTGAATTAAATGTTGTTTCACGGTAAACAAAAATCTGTATTTTGACAAAACAATTTCAACACAAGTTCAAGAATAAATCAAGAAAACTTACGAAGTTTCTAACACCTTCAACACAAGATAAAAAATGACCTTTCAAAAGAGTGTATTTTCAGTATTTTAAAGAAAATTAGATGAAGCATAAAAAGACAAGTCCTCCGAATTCACGAAGTGTCCTTAAGGAAATAATTCTCCTCAAGTACCCGAGGTTGCAGAATTTTCCTCCCAAGATAAAATGGCTTAACAATCCGACTGTAGTGGTACCTCAAAAGATCGGATTCTCTTTGAACTCACTCAACAGTTAGATGATTACACAGAGTATTTTAGAAGACAATAAATATTTTTAAGTGCAGAAAAATTCGTACTAAACCTGTGAAAAAATGCAGGTTAGTGCCCCTTCCGAAAGGTGACAATGGTTTATCGGAAAGGTTTATCCTTTCTGAACAGTCATGTCTGTCCATTCGAAAGAGTGAGTCTTTTCCGAACAGCCACAACCATCCAAACGGTCACACCTTTTTCCAAAATAGTGTGTCTTTTACTCGAAGAGTTGTGTCCCTTTCAAGTAACTTTTCATTTTCCATTCACACCAATTGAACCCAACAATCCTCCACATGAATGAGGAATAACTTCTTTTTGTAAAACTTTACGAAAAAGTATGTGATCTTCAAGCAAAGACTGATTGCATCTGGCTAAGTGGGTTTTCCTTTAAACTTTCCATAGTGAACATGCATCGGATGCACTCTGTCAATCGGTAGATTTGATATCTTTGAACCATCGAGATTTAATGTACACCTAGACAACATATGTCACACAACCAGCCTTTTACCATTTATGGTTCTCACGGTTTTGTTCGTTTCAACCATGAACACGTCCCGGTCTCATGAGAGCTTAGAGAATAGGCCTTTACTAACATTCTCCTTGAAACGGCTTCTACTTCGCCCTCACATAGGTGATTTCTAAACGTTCAATTCTGTAGATTAAACTATTTGGTCAAATCTGCCAAATTTTGATAATCATTAAAAGACATCACTCCATAAGTCTTATCCTTGTTTACTAAACATTGTCTACATCATAAGAATTGGTTGAATATATTAACAATATTGAACCTGTCAAACACAACTTTTTTTGATATCCTTGAACCTAGCTCTTGGGATCTCCAGTCTGCTAGGTAGAGTTACCATTATGCTGACTTGTCCTAGGCCGTAAACCCATTCCCTTGGATGTCCTCTCAAATCTCTCTCTAGAAATTCCTTTTATAAGTGGATCTGACATATTATTCTTTGATTTTACATAGACAACAATGATAATGCCACTAGAGAGAAGTTCTCTAACGGTATCATGTCTCCGTCTTATATGACAAGATTTATCATTGTATATCATGCTCCCTGCCCTACCTATTACCTCTTGTCTATCACAGTGTATATATACTAGTGCCACTGGTTTGAGCCAATAAGGAATATCTACCAAGAAATTTTGGATCCATTCTGCTTCTTCACTGGCTTTATCCAATGCGATAAACTCCGATTTCATTGTAGAGCGAACAATACATGTCTGTTTGAATGATTTCCAAGAGACCTCTCCTCCACCAATAGTAAATACATATCCACTCGTAGATTTTACTTCGTTCGATACGGTGATCTAATTTGCATCACTATATCCTTCAAGTACTGTGGGCTATTTATTATAGTGCAAAGCATTGTCTTGGGTGTATTTAAGAAACCCCAAAACTCTTTTCATTGTCATCCAATGAGTTTTATTGGGATTACTCGTGTACCGACTCAACTTACTAATAACACATGCTATGTCTGGTCGTGTACAGTTCATTATATACATTAAACATCCTAACACTCTTGCATACTTCAATGGTGAGTTACTTTCACCTTCATTATTTTAAAGTGCAAAGCTCACATCCAATGGAGTCTTGGCGATACCAAATTCTAGATACTTGAATTTGTCAAGTACCTTTTCGATGTAATAAGACTGTGACAATGCCAACCCTTGTGGAGTTCTATGGATTCTTATTCCCAAGATCACATCTGCAACTCCAAGGTCTTTCATATCAAACTTGATCTCGAGCATTCATTTCATAGCATTTATGTCAGAAATGTCTCTACTGATGATGAACATATCATCCAGATACAAACAAACAATGACTTGGTGATTTGGAGTGTCTTTAATGTAAACACATTTATTACATTCATTTATCTTGAACCCGTTTGCCAACATGGTTTGGTCAAACTTCGAATGCCACTATTTAGGTGCTTGTTTTAGTCCATAAAGTGACTTAACAAGTTTACACACCTTATTTTTTTTTCCTGGAACCACAAAACCCTCAGGCTGTTCCATGTAAATTTCTTCCTCCAATTCTCCATTTAGGAATGTTGTTTTCACATTCATTTGATAGATTTCAAGACCATATGATGCCGCCAAGGAAATTAACATCCAAATTGACATTATCCTCGTTATAGGCGAGTATGTATCAAAGTAATCAAGGCTTTCCTTTTGTTTAAAGCTTTTTACTACAAGTCTTGCCTTTTATTTTTCAATAGTACCATCCGCTTTTATTTTCCTTTTGAAGATGCATTTAGAACCTAAAGGTTTATTTCCTGAAGGAAGATCAACTAGTTCCCACGTATGGTTGCTTAAGATTAAATCAATCTCACTATTGACCGCCTCTTTTCAAAAGGATGAGTCTGACGACGACATCACTTCTTTAAATGTTTGAGGCTCATTTTGTAAGAGAAATTTTACAAAATTTGATTCAAAAGAAGTTGACATTCTGTGATGTGTACTATATATTGGATTCTCATCATCATGTACATCCTCACTTGGTTCATCTAGAGGTCATTTATACACCCCACTAGACTGTTTATGTCTAGTTTGATACGGATAAATATGTTAAAAGAATTTAGCATTATCTGATTCAATTATCGTATTTTCATTAATATTCAGATGTTCGAATTTATGAGTCAAAAACCGATATGCTTTACTATTTTTAGCATATCCTATGAACACGCAGTCCACCGTCTTAGGTCCTATCTTGATACGGGTATTCCTTGCTCGAGACCTTTCACATAAAGCCAAGCACATGAGTTGCAAAGACTCCAAGATTTGTTCACATCATTGGCCATGTGTGAGGGCCTTGTGAGTCCATTTAAGGGCCTATACTTATTGAAGTGTGAAGAGGCCCTCCAAAGCACCCTAAACCCGTCCCTTTGATGACAAGGGTATCTAGGTCCCTTGGTCTCTTATTTGTAATAAACTATATATGACACGTGTTAGGGTTATTTCTCTTTAGTTCATTCATAATATTGAAGATGACAACGGGCGTTTGTAATATTGAGAACTTCTCTCTTCCATTGGAGAATTCCAAACCGCCCCTCACAAGTTGAGTGATACTTGTGTTGTATCTTGTCTAGAACTTGGTGTTGATATTCATTAGTATTAGGGTCCTTTCTTATTGTTAGGGTTCTTAGATTATTGAATATTGCATGCCAAGTTTCTATGTTTTGTAATCTTGTTATCATTGTGTTGTTGAATCTAAAAGTCTATTAAAGCCGTGTAGGGATCTTTTGATTCATTAGCATTGTTGTTATTTGTTGTTCTTGTTGTTAAACTCATTTTCTAGTTCCAAAAACCAAGTGTTGGAAGCCTAGTGAAACCGTGTGTGGCCATTTTTGATTCACTAGCACTTTGTTGCTCATCTTGCTGTCCTTGTGTTCGCTTGAATCTCTTGATACACACTTAGTTTTGTATCATTTGGTATCAAATCTCAATACTTGGTTTATTTCTTACAAAACCAATCTTGGGAAGCTCTTACCAAAAATGTGTTCTTGAACATCTTGGCCGAGAGTTGGTTGTAGATCTACAAAAGATTTTACTTGTTTAGTTTGTTTCTTATGTTGGTTTCTTCCTCATCAACACAAAAAAGTGTCTAAATCTAAAGTTGAGCTTAATAAGAAGAGACTTGTTGTTGTGAAAACTTGAAGTGGCTGTGAGTTTGGCTTGTGTTGGGACGTTGGAGTGACCATTGTGGTGTATTGTTGTTATGTTATTGAAGGTGTTGATATTGTGTTCATCTTAAACTTTTCATCATCCTATGTCTTAACTTCTATAAAGAGTAATAGATCCAAAAAGGTCCTAAAACAAAATTAAAAATTGTTTGTGAGAAGACTTGCCAATATCACCTTTTCAAGACTGGACAACCACTTTTCCTTAAAACAAGGAACCTTGTTTTGTGGAACCAGTGAGCTCAAACATCACCTTTTGAGTTTGAAAAATTTGAAAAAGTTACAAGACTTTATGTTTCCCTCCCAATAATAAGTCATCCATTACAAATGATATAAAGGGACTAAGACTTCAAGTTGATGAACAATATATGTGGACCCACGACAAATGACATTTTTCCACATCACTCTAGTTACTATTCACATGATAATTAAGCTCAAATTTGGATGTTCTAGTTTCTAATTATTGAATCCTAGTTTCCTCTAATTGACTTGAGAGCTAATTAACAAACTAGTACATTCCTACTAGCTTATTAATTAGTCCTTTGAAGCCTTGTGTTTGTGTCAACGTTTGTTTGTGTGTTTTTGTCGTTTGAATACGTTGTAACTCTTGGCTCTAGTCCGATGAGAATTATTTGAGTTTCAAACAAGAATCCACTCCGTACAAGAGCATACTCATACCTTAAGGATTCACGGGTTACTAGCTAATTTTTAACACTTGTAGAGCTCGAGTGTGAGTGAACCAAGAGAGTGTTAGCGAGGAGAGGGATTTTAAACTAACTTGTATGTTGCTTGTGTAGGTGATACCTTGACAATAGAGGGAACCACGTCTCAAATCGTGGATTCTAATGCTATGGAAACTACGAGGGTCACTCTTGAAGTTATGACCCAAACTCTTGAAAGGTTGAGTACGAAGGTTGGAGCTATAAGGGGAGATGCGCCGACTATTCGTGGGAGGTTAGAACAAGTGGAGAGTCAAAGGAACTCTTGCCCTTCTACTCCTCAACATATTTCTTCAAGTGGACATGATAGAAACTCCTCTGCCACCGTTATTCCCAAAACGTGGCCCCAAATGCCAAATCCTTCACTAGCTCCACTAAATGCCGCAAGTCAAACCACGCATATCCCTTTAACCTGTAACTCCAATAGACCAACACAGTCCCAAACTCCTTAATTCCACAAGAGGAACTTGGATGTTTAATACTTCCATAAAATCCAAACCCTCCTTTCCAAGCTTGACTAAACCAAAGACCACCACCTCTACAAAATCCAATTCCTTTGAATCAAGTTTCAAATGTCCAAAACCATCTCATCCACTTGTAGAAATATGGTAAAGAGGATTATGAAGGGTATGAAGCCTTTGATGATGCCTATATAAGGGGGGAGAAGATAAGAGAGGGTCTTGTGAATCCAAAGAGATACCGAGGGTATGGAGAGAGGAAAAACCAACACCAAGAGAGAGACGTAGGCATCAACATCATGAAGTTGAGCCTACCAATCTCTATGAATGGATGGTTATGCCATTTGGCCTAACAAATGCTCCAATTACTTTCATGAGTCTAATGAATCATGTGATGAAACCATTTATCGGAAAGTATGTTGTTGTCTAATTTGATGATGTGTTGGTGTATAGTAGGTCCTTATATGAGTATGTAAAATATTTACAATGTGTGCTTGATGTTCTACGAAAGGATAAGTTATATGCTAATCTAGAAAAAGGTTCTTTTGGTATCCATGAGATAGAGGGGTCGAAGTGGATGAATCTAAGATTGACGCTGTTAAAAATTGGTCAACTCCCAAAACCATAGGTGAAGTGAGAAGCTTCCACAGGTTGTCTAGTTTTTATAGATGTTTTGTCAAAGGATTTAAAACCATTGCCGCCTCCTTGATCGAAGTCATTAAAAATGATCAGCCTTTCAAGTGGAAAGATGAACAAGCTAAGGCCTTCGAGGACTTGAAATCTATGCTCATCTCGTCCTCTTTTCTACAGTTGCTGAATTTTGACAAGACTTTTGAGGTTGAATGTGATGCTAGCAAAGTCGGTATTAGCGCAGTTTTAATGCAAGAATTGAAGTTGATTGCCTACTTTAGCGAAAATCTCAAAGGAGAAACTCTAAACTACTACGTACGATTTAGAGTTGTATGGCTTGATTGGAGCCTTGGACACTTGGCAACATTATTTGTGGCCTACAGAATTCGTGATCCAAACGGATCATGAATCCTTGAAGCATCTATTGGCACAAGACAAGTTTAACCGACGGCATGCCAAATGGATTGAATTTCTTGAAACTTTCCCTTATGTTATTCATTACGAGAAGGTTAAATACAATGTGGTGTCCAATGCTTTGTCTCAAAAACATGTTCTTGTATCCATTTTGTCATCTAAATTGATGGGTTTTGAGAGTCTCAAGTCGTTGTATCTCGAGGACCCTCACTTCGCTCCTATCTATAGGAAATGTGAAGACTTGGGTAGGGAACAATGGGTACCGAATAAGGGTTCCCATCCCTATACCAAATTTGATGGGTACTTTTTTAAGGGTAGACGATTGTGCGTTCTCTCAAGTTCGTGGAGAGAATTGTTTGTAAGGAAAGCAGACAATGGTGGTCTAATAGGCTATTTTGGGGTCGAGAAGACTCTCAGAATCTTAGAAGAACAATTTATTGGCCTAGAATGCATGGGGATGTGACTCGAATTTATAGCCAATGTGTTGAGTGCAAAAGAGCCAAGTCTCAGCTCCAACCCCACAGGTTGTACACCCCACCCCTTACGCCCTTGGCTTGACATATCAATGGACTTCATGTTAGGATTGTCGAGGACTAGGCAGGGGCGGGATAGTATTTTTTTCGTGGTGGATTGGTTTTTCAAGATGGATCACTTTATTCCTTGTTCTAAATGTGATGATGCACCTAGTGTAGCCTCTTTGTTTGTTGAGAATGTTGTGAAACTTCATGGTGTTTCGAGGACCATAGTGAGTGATAGAGATTCTAAATTCCTAAGCCACTTTTGGAAGTCCATATAGGGTAGGATTGGTACCAAATTGTTGTTTTTGACTTTATGTCACCCACAACCCGATGGTCAAATGGAAACAGTAAATATGACCTTAGGGTCTATGCTACGATCCATGGTTAAAGGAAAAATGAGTTCTTAGGAGGAGCACTTACCATTGATTGAGTTTTCTTATAATCGTGTCATACACTCAAGTACAGAGATGACACCCTTTGAATGTATATACGACCTCAATCCCTTTACCCCTTTGAATTTAACCCCTTTTCCAAGTGATCTTGTGATAAGCTTATATGGAAAAAAAATGGGCTGAGGTCATGAAGAAGCTACATGAGAATATGAGGTTGTAGTTGGAGAAGAACAACCAAGAAGTATCAAGGAGAGCCAACAAGGGAAGAAGAAAGCTCATTCTTGAACCGAGAGATTGGGTGTGGGTGCACCTTAAGAAGGATCGGTGTTAGTCTTAAAGGAATGCTAAGTTGATGTCGCGGGGTGATGATTCGTTCCAAGTGCTAGAAAGGATTAACGAAAATGCCTACAAGATTGATCTACCCACGGAATATCAAGTGCACCACACTTTCAACGTATGTGACCTCTTTCGGGTGGAAATAGTAGAGGATGGCAATGATCCAAATTTGAGGACAAATTCCCTTCAAGATAGAAAGAATGATACGGGTATACCTAAATCAAGACCTTTCACATGAAGCCAAGCACGTGAGTTGCAAAGATTTCAAGCCTTGCTCACATCATTGGCCGTGTGTGAGGGTCTTGTGAGTTCATCTAAGGGCCTATACTTATTGAAGTGTGACGAGGCCCTCCAAAGCACCCCAAACCCACCTCTTTGATGCCAAGGGTATCTTGGTCCTTTTGTCTCTTATTTGTAATAGACTATATAACACATGTGTTAGGGTTATTTCTTTTTAGTTCACTCATAATATTGAAGACAACAACTACATTTGTAATATCGAAAACTTCTCTCTTCCATTAGAGAAGTCCTAACCGTCTCTCAAAAGTTGAGTGATACTTGTGTTGTATCTTGGCTAAAAACTAGGATCTTGGGGTTTGAGTTTCTCTTAGTCCAAGTAAGAACTTGGTGTTGATATTCATTAGTCTTAGGGTCCTTTATCATTGTTAGGGTTCTTATATCATTGAATATTGTATGTCAAGTTTCTATCTCTTATAATCTATTTATCATTGTGTTGTTGAATCTAAAAGTCTAGTGAAGTTGTGTGGGGCTCTTTTGATTCACTAGCATTGTTGTTATTTGTTGTTTTTGTTGTTAAACTCATTTTCTTGTTCCAAAAACCAAGTGTTGGAAGCCTAGAGAAGCTGTGTGTGGATATTTTCGATTCACTAGCACTTTGTTGATCATCTTGTTGTCCTTGTATTGGCTTGAATCTCTTGATACACACTGAGTTTTGTATCATATCTTTACCCTTTTAGGCATAGGAACCTGAACCTTCGCTAGACACCCCCACACTTTGAAATATTTCAAGTTGGGTTTCCTTCCTTTCTATTTTTCATATGGAATTGATTGGGTCTTACTATGGGGCACTCTATTCAGTATTCGGTTAGCTGTGGGGATAGCTTGCCCCCACAAGTTTTGCGGTAAACCTGAACTTATAAGTAACACATTCATTATTTCTTTCAAGGTTTGGTTTTTCCTTTCTGTAATTCTATTAGATTGAGGTGAATACAGGGTCGTAGTTTGATGGACAATTCCATTCTATACATAAATTTTCGTAAAGGGAGATTCATATTCTCCATCCCTATGACTTTTTATCATTTTGATCTTTTTCTCTAACTGATTTTCAACTTCTGTTTTATATTGCCTAATCACATCTATTGTTTCATCTTTATTGTTTAGCATATAGATATTGCAATATCTAGTGTAATAGTCAATAAAAGTTATAAAATATTTTTTTCACCACGAGATGGTGTTGACTTCATATCAGTATGTATTAAGTCTAAGGGATTGGAATTACTTTCAACAGACTTATACGGATGCTTAGCATACTTTGATTTCACACACGTTTGGCATTTTGATTTATTGCACTTAAAGTTTGGCAAAACTTTTAAGTAAATCAGTTTTCGCAAAATTTGTAATTGACATATCCTAATCGTTCATGCCACAAATCCTTAGACTCAAGCAAGTAAGAAGAAACCGAACTTTTATTAATTTCAATATTCATTCCAGTCATTTTGAATAGGCCCTTGGTTAGGTAGCCTTTTTCCTACGTACACTTCTCCTTTACTAAGTACATTTTTTTTCAGAAATAAATACACATTTAAATCCATTTTCGTCAAGAAGTGATACATAAATCAAGTTCCTCTGTAACTCCGATACATACAGGACATTTTTCAAAGTCAATACTTTGCCTGATGTCATTTTCAGGCAGACTTTTCCTGTTTCTTAAACTTTTGCAGTTGCGGAGTTGGCCATATATATCTTCTCTTAGCCTTAAGACAGAGCAAAAACAGAAAACAACTCCTTATTTGCACAAACGTGGCGGGTGGCACTAGAATCCATCCACCATTTTCGAGGATTTCCCACCAAGTTGCATTCAGACAACATGGCACACAGATTGTCCATTTCTTTCTTGGATTCCACCATATTTGCTTGGTCCCTCTTTTTGCCTTTCTTTGGGGTACGACAATCCATTGACTTGTATTTTGCCACAGTTAAAGCATTTTTCCTTTAATTTCTTCTTAGGTTATTGCTTTCATGTCCAGCTTTCTTTCATTTTTTGGAGTTGTTGTGGTCGTCTTCTACAATATTTGCTCCACTTATTGTAGAATTTCCTTTCGACCTTCTTTCCACGACTTTGTTGTCTTCTTCAATGCGCAATTTTACTATAAGATCTTTGATTGTCATCTCCTTTCGCTTATGTTTCAAGTAGTTCTTGAAGTCCTTCCACATAGGTGGTAACTTCTCTATTAGTAACGTTACTTGAAATGCCTCGTTCACAACCATACCTACAATTAAGTTCATGTGAACAATAAAAACATTTTCAATATGTTCAACAAAGGTATTCATCAAACTCATACCTTCTGCGAGGTGATCGTGGATGATAACTTGCAGTTCCTGGACTTGAGATACAACAGACTTGCTGTCAATCATTTTAAACTTTTCAACAAAGAGCTTTTTGGTTCCAACATCCTCAGTCTTGTATTTTCTTTCTAGCGCCCCCACAACTCTTTTGACGTCTTCATTCCACTATACACATTGTATAGTTTATCTTGGAGGTCATTTAGAATGTAATTCCTGCATAGAAAATTGAAGTGTTTCCATGCTTCCATAACGATAAATTTCTCCTGGTTCGAAGTTCCCTCGGGCGCCTCTGGAGCTTCTTCAGATGTGAATCTTTAAAGACATAAAGTTTTATGGTAGAAGAACATCTTCTGTTGCCACCTTTTGAAATCAACACCCGTGAATTTTTTGGGTTTCTCCATTGGTGTCATTGCCTGCGGAGAACTCGTACGACTCATTGTGGAAACATTAGTTGCTGCCACAGTCGTTGCAGCATCATTCACTTGACTGTCAGTAGTCATCTTCCTGTCACAACAGGACGGTAAATTTTAGTATATCAAAATACTACTTATAAAGTTGCAGCAACTTTAAACACCCCTTGTTTCTAGTTTAATGATGAAGTTTTTTATGACTTCCAATCGTCAATCGAATTACCTCTAACTTGTGATGAAGATTTTATTTCTTCAAATCACTTGTTAAGTTCAAACGGAATAGAAAGCTTAAATATTTAATCTCCAAAAACCAAACAATACAGATTATGGGAAAAAAAAACTTTACTGAAAAGAAAATTTCACCAAACAAGAAAATAAAAATATTTTTTTTCAATTATGTCCTTAAGATTGTTATTTCACGGTAAACAAAAATCTGTATTTTGGCAAAACAACTTCAACACAAGTTCAAGAATAAATCAAGAACACTTATGAAGTTTCCAACACCTTCAATACAAGATCAAAAACGACCTTTCAAAGAAGTGTGTTTTCAGTATTTTAAAGAAAATTAGATGAACCAAAAAAAGCCAAGTCCTCCAAATTTACGGAGTGTCCTTAAGGAAATAATTCTCCTCAAGTACCCGAGGTTGCAGAATTTTCCTCCCAGAATAAAATGGCTTAACAATCCGACTGTAGTGGTACCTCAAACGATCGGATTCTCTTCGAGCTCACTCAACAGTTAGATGATCACACGGAGTATTTTAGAAGACCATAAATGTTTTTATGTACAGAAAAATTCGTACTAAACCTGTGAAAAAATACAGGTTTATATAGCCATCAAGCGCCCCTTCTGAAAGGTGGTAATGGTTCACCAAAAAGGTTTATCCTTTCTGAACAGTCATGTCTATCCATTCGAAAGAGTGTGTCTTTTTCGAACAACCACAACCATCCAAACGGTCATACCTTTTCCCGAAATAGTGTGTCTTTTACTCGATGAGTTGTGTCCCTTCCAAGCAACTTTTCATTTTCCATTCACACCAATTGTACCTAACAATCCTCCATATGAATGGGGAATGACTTCTCTTTGTAAACTAAAGTTAATCAAGGGTTTCATTACCCCAATTAACCAGGGTCATTCCCTAAAATTTAAAGTTAGCCAAAGATTGATTATTCAGAATTAACTAGGTCTATCCCTTGAAAAATTAAGTTTGATTAAACTGGAAATGTTCTAAGTAGGCGTTGGATATGCGACTTAATCTCGTGATTTAAAATCATGAGATGCAATCACTGTTTGGACAACAATTTTATATCATGAGATGAAATCTCAAATTTTTTTTTAAAAACACCTTGATTTAGAATTTCAAATCATAATTTTAACTTTTTTTTTTAAATACAAAATTTGACCCACAAGTTTATATTTTGTAAAAAAAAAATCATCATTTTATATCGACCAATCACTTATTTCTGATAAAAAAATGCATGTTCAATGAATGGAGATTGTCTGTGTTATGTGAGAGGATTATATTAATGTGTAGTATACTACAACACATTTAATTTTGCTTTTTATTGAACTTAAGTTCGATCAATAAATGTTGTATTCTTTTAGAATAGATTTGTGGTAGTGTACTATACTTTGTTATGAACTTTTGCTTATCGGTAAGATTGTATAAGAAAGGAGAAAGGACATAAATAGCACTTCAGATGAAACTATTAACACGAAAATCATCATTGAGTTTTAAATCCATTTTCTAGTCATTTGCTGGCAGCTTTATACAGTAAGATATGTATTCTATACAATAAAGATACAATTTTTATATGTATCTTATACATACATACATACATATATATATATACATATATATATATATATATTATACAACAATGATACAAATTATATACACATCATATTAAAATATTCATATCCTATATAACAATGATACAATTTTTACCCATTGCTATATTTACGAATTGTATCAGTATGGTATATAGATTGTATCGATATGATATATGAACTATATCTAAAATACCTTGGCCAAAATAACCAAATTATGAATAGCCATGATATGGAGTTTGTTTGGCCCGACTGATCATGAATGTCCAATGGCCCAAACACGAGTCAATTATTTTGAAAAAAGGTTAGCCCATGCCCTTATAAGAAATTGAGGGAATTTTGATAGTTTTCACAGTTTGTGGAATTTTTATGTTCATGAAAAAAAATACAACTTAAGAAATCTTAATTATACTTCCAAATAAAACTACAAATGATTTCATATCATGATTTTATCTCACATGATCAAACAGGGCTAAATGTCCTGTGTTTCTTAAGTCTAACCAAACATGTACTCTCGGTTGTTGGCCATTGTCACGACTCAAGACTAGGACCTGGACGTAACGGGTATCCCTTGACAGTGAAGGTCCAAGAAGACCCCTTAGCTTTTTATCATAAGCATATTCATAAATAGCTGTGGAAAAAAAATCCAATTTCAATAGAAATAATAATACCAAAGTCTTAAATACGACATAATGACATTAGTTTACGAAACCTCTAACTTCATGAATTAAAATTTTAAATCAGGACATGCCCTCGACGATATCATAAAATAAAGTATCTAGAGTCTAAATAAATGTAAATCTATGCCTTTGGAAAGATGGAGGACTCACCACTTGCTTATTCTGTCCCGAGAATCCTAATGCTGTGCAGAACCACGAAGAAAGCCTCCGAAAATGGTCAATACGACGAATACTAACAGGCGATCCAAGGAAAAGGACAAAGTAGTTTATATAGCAAGTCATAAAAATCATAACATAATTCATAACGGAAAACGTACGGGACAAGTGACTCAAAACATAAGGCATAGCCATTGAATAAACTTTAATTCTGAACTGTGTTATTTTCACCGATATTAAGTAATCATCTGGCAATATGGCCCCCAATATGTTTGCCGCATGAATTGAGATAAACATAATTTTATCATAATATCCTCACAGAGGAAAACATTATAAGGTTGTCCCACTAAGGAGCGAACCACCCCTACCTCGAGAAAACATATGTTTCAGGTTCTCTTACACCTTCTCGATGAACTACATAATTCTCTTTAATACTATTTTCTTGTATTTTCGTAAACACTTACTATTGACATAAAATAAGTCTTTCATAGAGGCATTCGTTAAGTTGGTATCGTCATATCTAAGACTTGGAAGTCTTACACATCATGCTGTATCCATTTTATATTTTATCCATCATTAACCTCATCATTTTACAAACTTAAACACATTTGAATATCCCCTTAAAAGTTAAAGAATTTCTCATTAAGTAACAACTTGTACAAAATCAAGGGATGTAGGGATTTACTCCTTTCACCAAAATCAAGTTTAGAATGATCAAGGGTGATTCGTAAAACAAACATGAGTTTTTGACTTCAACATTTCCCAATATAATTTCATAATAATAATAATATATCATAGTTCCAACCATAATCTCAATTCTCAAGCTCAAACAACAATTTAAGAACAAATTCGTAGGAAAGGATACACAAGGTTTAATTCGTTTCATCTTTCGTCAAATCATTCCCAACTAAAAGCCACAATTCATACTTGTATATGTATAACCAAGTAATAAAAAAAACAATTTGAATGACTCAGTAAGGAAGAGGATTGTTCAACATACTTTTTGACGGAGAAAAATTCAAGAAAAAATTTGAAATTGACCTTTGAACCTTGAACCCTGTGCGTTTTTGTTTCTTAGAGCTTTGGGGAGGAAAGTAACATATTTTAATTGTAGAAATTGTGCCTTAATTAGGAATTTAGTACCTTTTTTGGTGGAGGACAGCTTTGGGTAAGAAAAAGACCAAAAAACCCTTAAAATGCCTAAGAAAATAAGAGGAGCCACCGTAAAACAGCACTTCTGTGCCACCCCAATATCGCGGAGGCTGGCGTCTGTGACACTTTGATATCGTAAAGGTCCAGCTCCATGACAAGGAGGAATTGAGGACCTCCACTGTTTTGTGCCAAAATCTGATTCAGTCTAATAAAATTTTCAAAGGTTCTATACTCCAAATTATTGCATTTGTATTAAGCTTCTGCTTTTGTATGTTTCTTATAGAAAAAGGTAGACCAATCCTGTGTGTTTGGGATCTCTAATCCTTTAACGAGTTTTGCGTGTGCTTGTACTGTTAATTTTGAATTTAACAGTAGTTGTACGACAAGAGTGGTTGCTCAGGCGGTAAACACCCTCCGCCTCCTTGCGAGCACCTAGGGAGGGGTAAAGAAAAAACAACAATATATTCTTGTGGACATCATATATGTATAGAAATAGAAGACATTAAAATTGAAAGAAATAGCTCATCTTGATCTTCAGTCACCTTTAGGACATAGCAAGAAGAATTCTATCAACTGAAAGGAAAAAACTAATTGGTAATACTGTCAGTTAAACAAAAAAGACTGCTACTTTAGCTTATTTAGTGGTTGGTCTCGTGGAATTCTGTTGAAACCTGCAAGGTTTTGACATATGGTTCGACCTTTTATTACTTTCCTGTTTCTATTTGTTTGTCCTTCTTTTCGGTTCTTTTTTAAAGAGAACATTTCTTTCCTATTTTGACAATTTTTTAATTTTAATTTTCTATGTGACATATTTAAAACCATCAGTCTAAAGAAAATTCTGGTATATTCTACATATATTTAATTTCAAACTACAAGATTCAAGGAAAGAGTAGAAGAAAGCATTGGTCTACCTTTTTTGAAAAAGAAACATACAAAAACAGAAGCTCCCTGTTTTACAAACAGGAAAGGTTGTGAGTGTGGGAGGATACAATGGCATTGTTTTTTCGATTGTTGTTGAGGAAGTCATTTTCTTTATTTTCAAGGAGTTCGTTTTTTTAACAATTTTTAACGAAAATATTTTCGCCAAATGAACATGAGAAAAAAGGAAACATTTAATTTTAACTTAGTAATTCTCACACTGGTAACAAGACATAGCATCATGACATTCAGTCTGGTTGAGGACATAGCAAGATGTAACAAATTAAAGTACAAAATTGAATTGAAACAAACTAACTGCTACTGTCTCTAATAAATCTTTTGAGCTCATCTAATGCTGCAGACTTGCAGTGATAGATGATAGATGTTTACCGCGGACAGCGTGTGAGAGCCTCGTATGAATGCTGGATAACGTTGGTGCGAAGGTATACAAGTCATACTTATGCATACCACGGCCATTCCCCAAAACTGTAGCTATTTTATACCTGATGATGTCAAATCATGGACAAGTTTGCCAAAAGGACACTATGGAAAACTATTTTGTCAAAGTTCCAAACTTGTTGAATAATTTGTCAAAAAGACACTTAAATCCACATCATCATCAACTTTTCCAACTTAACAACTTTACCCACAAACTTTTCTGGAATAGTCATCAATAATAGTCAACAAGTAATTAGCGCCTTCTCTAGAAGGTACTCCAGCAGGAACCCCAGAGATCAGAATGAACGTAATCAAGTGTGCCCTTAGTTGAGTGGATGCCTTTAGTGAATCTGACTCTCTTCTGCTTTCTGAAAATGCAGTGCTCACAGAACTCCAATTTGGTAACTCTGCCCATCAAGAAGTCCTCTCCTACTTAGTTCAGCCATCCCGTTTTCACTCATATGCCCCAGACGCATATGCCAAAGTTTAGCAACGTCACTTTCTGATAGAGAGGAGGTAGAAATAGATGCATCACCTGTAATAGTAGAGTCTTGCAGGACATACAAATTTGCAGATTTTCTCTGTCCCTTCATCACAACAAGAGCACCTTTAGTAATCTTCAGGACTCCACCTTTACCAGTGTACCTATAACAGTTCGAATCAAGGATACTCAAGGAAATAAGATTTCTCTTCAGGTCTGGGACATACCGCACATCACCAAGTGTCCTCACAACCCCATCAAGCATCTTGATTATGATTGTTCCAATACCAACTATTTTACAAGGTGTGTTATTTCTCATCAACACAACACCTTTAGAGACTGTTTCATATATTGTAAACCAATCTCGATTACGACATATGAAACGTGTAAGCTGAATCAAGAATCCAATCCTCAGAGGGTTTGGAGTTACCATCAGAAACTATCAAGAGTTCTCCATCACTACCGCCATCTTCCACAAAAGTGGCTTCACCAAACTTCTCTGGTTGGTTTCCCTTCGGTTTTGGAGCTTCTCTTTTCTCTGTATTCTGTAGCTTCCAACACTCAGCTTTGTTATGACCCTTCTTCTTGCAGTAATTACAGGTTTTGTTTCTGTTTCTGAATTTTGACCTATTCCTGTCATCACCTCCAGAATTCCTCTCACGAGTCCTTTCTCCTCGAACAATGAGACCATCCCCTTGACTCTCTGACCCATTCACAAGATACTTTATCTTCTTCTTAGAGAACAACGCATCATAGACTTCATCAATCATCAGGGTATCACGACTATATAAAATCGTATCCCTAAAGGTCGTGTATAATGCAGGCAACGAACACAACAAAATTAACCCTAGATCTTCCTCATCGTAAACAATTTAGTTTTTTTTCTATTTTAATTTTGAATAAGTCGTCGACAATAAATTGTGTGTTTAGTGTTTCAGAGGTAAGATGTTAAATATGAACGTTTATATAATTCAATTCTTTTTCTAATTTTGGATGAAGAATAGACCTTTTCGCTAGGAAAAGGATAATTAGTAGATTCTTTTCTCACGGGTTTCTTTTACTTCTTAATGTCTTGGTTGCTAGAATGGTGAACCTGATTTCATTAATACCATCATCTCTCATATACTATCTCAATATTAAGCTGTACGTGTTGTAAGAATTACTAACTAGATAACATAAACTCATGACAAGAAAAGAGCCATAGTGAAAGAACCTAGCTAGACCAAGTTCGTATTCAAAGGTGTTTTCACTTTTTGTAGGAGTATTAATAGATCGAAAAGAAAGCAGAGTGGTTTGAAGAAGAAAGGAAAGCAGAAAGAAATAGACACAAAAATGGAGAGAGGAAAAAAGTTGAGTTTTTTTTCAATGACGTGTTTTTATTTAATTAGTCATGTGACATATCATATTAGTGTGTTTCTTTTACATACCTTTATTTTCTGAATAGTGTGCGTAAAAGACGCATTTTTATCAAGTTAAAGGTGTATAACTGATCATCAGAAAAGTTTGGTTATATATATATATATATATATATATATATATATATTGTAGACACCTAATTTTGTTCCTCCCCAATATTGTTTTTACCTATTGTTTATCTTATCATACCGTGTACCCTCACCCGCGTGATAATCCCTCCATAAAATGACAAAATAACAACTCCTAACTAATTTTGTTTATCCTAATATTTTAACAACCCATCCAATAAAAAAACAACACCTCACCACTACCCTCCTACCCCACGTGACCCCACCTATCCTACCCCAATACCCACCCACGTTACCCTCACAATAAAAAACACACACATACTCTCACAATCAGATAATTTTTGGCACTAACAGTAACAAAAAAAGAACAGAGCAGATCTCAAAAAGGAGAATTCCTTTCTTCTCCATAAAATAAAAAACAAATTCACATACACACGGAGAGAAGATTCCAATTGGTATTTTCTTCTTCGTCCATCATCATATACAAAGGGGGATTTTGGGCACAATCAGTAAGCAAAAAAAATAGAGGAAAGTTACTTTTTCTTCCTTATCCTTACGTTACAGACGAACTCACTCAATTCATGATACACGGCTTCTATGAAACACAGAGCGTACACACTCACCTTTCCATAATCCTCACAGACTTTCTTTCACACTCACCAACATACACAGATCTATACACTGAATCACACACATACACACGTAGCTGAGGTAAATGGGGAAGGGATAATGGTATAAATCTGGCGTCTCGACTGTTTTTCGGTGAACCTTCTCGCCGAAATTGGTTTACAAGTTGGTCTTGCTGATAGATTCAAGCTTTAAAACTCCAAAATATCTTTGGGTTGTTGTGGGTTTTTGGTTCCCTGTCGTGATCGACTACTTCGGGCTCATCGGGTTTCGTCCCTGGTTTGGGAATTTGGTTTTCTGTTCATCTCATCCGGTTCATCGAGTTCAGTTTTCAGTTTTGAACTCCCAAATATTGAAGTTGGAGCTCATCGCTGGTTGAAGTCGATTCGAGATTCCGATCACGTTCTTAATCGGGAAAGAGAAGTTTTAATTGAAAGCTACGAATCGAGGTCCAATCCTATTCTCCTCTTTTATTTCATGTTTATTATATTTGATGTTCGGAATGAATATTGTGTTTGTTTGATGATTGTGACGTGGTGATATATTTCGATATTATGTTGGAGAAATCGCGATTACTGTGGTTGATTTGATTGAGACTTATTTAATCATGTTGGTTGAAATAAATTTGAGGACGGGAATCGAAAATTGATAAAAGTGAATATTATGATATTTTTGATACATTGTTGATGTTGAATGCGATATGTCGTCGAGCGGGTCGGCAAATAGTAAGCTCGGGTAGGCAAGTTTAGGATTGGTTTAGTGTTGGAATGATTGGAATATTTGTTGAATGTTTTGTTTATCGTATTTGAAAAGTGTATTTATTTAACCGGGGAATGCCCCGAAGAATTTTGTACGCAAAGGATGCTCATGATCAAGGCCCGAGGCATCGGGTAAAGCATAGTTTAGAACTAGTGTAGGTTATTTCAGTATTTTTATTTCAGGTTGTAATAATTGGACTGGACTTTACATTTTTGTTTTGTTTTGTTATTGTTTGATTATTTTGCGTGCTTTTGTGTGGTTTATACATTTTGTAATGCCAAAATAGTTGATACACTCTACCAAGCGACCGTGGTTGAACCACGGGATCGAGAGGTGCCTAACACCTTCCCCTCGGTCAACAGAGTTCCTTAGCCGGAATCTCTATTCGCAAACCAGTATTAAAAAGTCAAAACCATTTTGAAAAAGGATATCTATGGGTGACTCGGCACACCCGATCTATGCCGAGTGGCGACTCTGAATTGTGATTGATAATCCTTTTTCGAAACAAATTTTCATCTTTTGTCACTTTAATAATTAAAACCTTTTCGACCCTTAAAACATAAATCTTTTTGGAGTACGTTAAAAAAGGGGTGTGACAGCATCTGGCGACTCTGTTGGGGACTTTGACAAGTTTTCAGAATTCGAGCTATGTTTAGAGTCGTATCGGCTTTGTTTGGCATTACGAGTGTATAAGCATTGTTTGTGATTATTGTTCGTGTTATTTTCACTTTGTGCATTTTTGTGCTCTTTGTTTATTGTATTTATCCTATGTGTTACCGCTTTATATCTGTCATCATAAGTCCACCCCCCGGCCTTCTTTCTACAACAAGTCCATAGTATACGTGTTGTACACAACCTCTAGTTGAGTCACCCTTATTTTAGGGGGGGAGCCGTCGGTGTTATGGAGTAGGTGGAAAGCAAAGCAGCCACTATCGACCATACGCTCCTCCGAACAGCCTTGTTAGTAAACCACACCGTAGGTTAGCCTTTAGGTCATGCTTATGTGCATCATACGGAGACCTAGCGGGATCCACATGGACCTTTGTAGGAGACTCACTCTAAAGCATCCCTACATGCTAACTACTGCATTTTTAAGGGTAACGTGGTCATTTGACAGACTGATTTAAAAGAAAATTGTTAGGAGTAAGGTGCGTAGGCAAAAACGAAAAAGAAAAAAAAATAGAAAAAAAAAGTGAGTCGAAAAGAGTGAAAAAAAAAGAGAGGAATGTCGTAGTTTATTTTAGTATTCTTTATGACTTTTGTTCTTCACGATCCAAAAACTCAAAAAGATTTTTTTTTACGTTTTACATTTGTCTTCTCAAAGTACCGTAAATTTTTTAAAAAAAAAAAGAAAAAAGAAAAAAAAAGTTTTGTTTGTCTTTCTACTTATTTGTCAAAAACAAAAATGCCAAAAAGATTTTTCTTCATAATTGGTGGTTTCAGTGTCTAGCTGAAAATCCAAAAGTTTTTTTTCGTTTTTCTTTGGTAGTGTCTCTTAAGTTAGGGACAATTTATTAGTTAATCATTAATTGTCCAAGCTGGATAAACTACGCATACCTGATTCCTTTCCCTTGGGTTGGGATACATAGGCAATCCTCGGTGGGTCCGGTATTCTTTGTGTTGGCCTTTGTCTTAGTATTAGCCTAGGTCTCTCGCCCCGTAATCTAGAGTTGTTTGTCAAGTAGACTGATTTCGCTCAGTACTTCTGTTCGGCAAATTGGAGTCATGAATGTGGTCTATCCCATCGACATGTGCTTGCGTCAAAAATCCCAAGGGTTGGGAATCTTCTACTCCTGTCGAATTTTTGAGATAACGTCTTATGTGTTATTACAAGATGAATTTGTCCACCAAGTCTAGAGTTCTGATGGTTGTCAAGGTGCCTAAAAAGTTAATCAAATGGTGGGAGATATTTAACTATGTTGATCAGCAGAAACTGATTAAAATATTAGGTGATCTTACGGAACTTCTGCATGTAACCCCTCGTCCAGATTTAATAGAGGATTTGTTGACCTTTTGGGATCCAAGTAGTTTGGTGTTCAGGTTTGGAGAATGTGAAATGACTCCTACTTTGGCAGAAATATCCGGTTTGTTGCATTTGCCCTATATCGAGAAGGATATGATCCAAGCACGAAATCATACTGGCATGAGATTTTTGCAGTCTTGTGGTTTGAAAAGTAAGGGTATCCGTTTGGGTTGTTTAAGTGATTCGTGGGTTTCCTTAGATTTTTTATTCGCTAGATTTGGATCCTCGGAAGGTTTTGATTGCTTTTGAGATGAATTTCATGTGACTAAGGAGAAGTGGGAGAGAAAGCGTCTTGAAGTCTTCACCCTCGCTTTGTTAGGTACTTTAGTGTTTTCACTAGAAGAAAGACATATTAATACCCGTTTGCAATCTGTGGTGATGGCCCTATTTTATAAGGATCAAAACGACAAGGGCATTAATCAAAAGGGCAGGTTCACTCTCATACCCATGATCTTAGTAGAAATATATAAGGCTTTAACCGAAGTAAAGGGGGGAAGGAAATTTTTTGAGGGCAGTAACCTGATATTCCAGTTATGGATGATGGAGCATTTGCATGCGCCTTCTTTAGTTAGACCAGACGTGTTAGATTGTTGTATTCCCAATCGAGTGAAAGCCATGGACTCCAGGTTGCGTTTGGATAAATTCTCGTTACCCGTGGGAATCGACACTTGGATTGAATTTCTTGAGTCAAGAACCAAGGATAACATTTTGTGGACTTATCTGTAGCTTCGACCAAAGATAGTATTGTTGGGTTGTCAGATGCAGCTCCTTTTAGTTATGTTAGGGCTCAATTGCACTAGACCATACAGTCCTTCTAGGGTAATGCGCCAGTTGGGTAGGCTGCAGGACGTGCCACCAGCAGTGGATCTTTTGCAGGATGTTGAGTACTTCAAGGACCAAGCCTTAGGTAAGAGCAAGTACGAGAAGTTTTGGAAGCATGCGAAAAAGCTAGGTGTGGACATACTCAAAGAAAGTTTGGATAATCCAGGCTACACTCAAGGATATGGGGTTTGGCTTCAATCTATCCCTCGGGGTATCAGTCAACCCTTACCAGCGCAGCTTAGAGGGAGAATACAGGAAGAATGCATAGTAGACGACCATCAGGATGAAAGTTTAAGGTCCAAAGTGGAAACACTGAGGGTTTAGTTAGCAGGTTTGTTCAAGACGGTAGAAAGGTGTCAGAATAATCTTTCCAAGTGCATTCCTCATGAAGCAGGAATACGGGCCCGAAGCTTCTTCCCCGGTATCAGGGTGTCTTTACTGGATATGCTACAAAGTTTAAATGGGAGAAAGAGAACTTCACAGGCAGGTCCATCTTAGCCAGGGTCATCACGCAGAGCACCAGTTTGAAAGACCATTTCTTATCTTATTTCAGTTTGAGTCTTTTATGTGTCTGTCATTGTAGGGTGGTGTCTACTTTAAGTCGATGTCAAGTTGTTTTGGTATTAGGATCTTTATTATTAATTTCACCTATGTCGTGTTGGGGGTCTAGAATGTTGTTTCGTATTTGTTGTTTAGTTTTACAGTGGTCCCAAACTTTTTGTACGTTTTGTTGTTTTCTTTCTTCAAAAGGTTATGATGTTACGTCTTTCCTTTGTTTGTTTATTTTCGTTTTCGTAAAACAAAAGTGGGTGATGTTTATGCACATGCGGCCCGAACTACGCAAGATCTGATTCATGTACAACATGATACGTAGGCAACCTACTTTTGGGTTCGATCTAATCATTTTGTTTCGTTGTTTTTCATTATTTTTCCTCTTTTAAAGAAAAACAAAAGCCATAAAGAATGATAAAATAAAGGTAGATAACGAGAGAAAAGAAAAGAACAGAGATGGATACGGAAAAAAATGTAATAATAATATAATAATAATAACTGTAGATAAAAAAAATAAGTGTAGACAAAAATCAGGATGATGTTAAAATGACCTCGCTACCCTCAAAAGCTGGTAGAAATGAACATGAATTTAGGACAATTTTACCAATGTGATTCCCATGCTTGTCGTGTGCCCTGATCCTAACGGATGTCATCTTTGATGAGCATGTTCTTTCAGATAACAGTGGTAGGTTTGCAGCACTCTGGCTAGTCACCCATACTTCACTAGATCCAAAGCAAAGCTCGCCATGGCTAGTAGGGAGATTGAAAATTCGCTCATTGACCCGGATCAGGATCACAGGGAAGAAAGTTCTGAACACAATGATGAGGTAGTAAGGCTCAGGCAACAATTGATAGATTTACACCGGGCGTGGGCCAGCGGAATGCCTCCTCCTCCGCTCCCTGAAGGTCTTGGGAATATCTCTAACTGCCCACCGCTCTCTCAGGCTTAATTCTCTACTCCTACCGAGGCACCTGAGCACGCGCCAGGATTCACTCCGCGACATTATTATCCTGGCAATTCTGGTGTGCCCTTGGCAGCTCCCCAATCAAGACCAGCTGCTCAGCCAGCGCCACCGATTACACCGGTATTCGTGGCTCCGCCACCACATGAAACTCCCATATATGCTGTGTGTCCCACAATGAGGCTTCCTAGGTCTGCCAGTGAGCCCATACTGAAGGTTCCAGATAGTCAGTATTATGTCCCTGAGCCTACTTTGCAAATGAATGAACCGTATGGGTATACTCAGCCGCCTGCATTTCCATTTGATACGGAGAAACCTGTCGCAGCAGAGGAACAGGATATCATAGCCCAGAAATTTAAAAGTTTAGAACAGGCAATGAGGAATTTGCAAGGAATCGGAGATGATAGGAGTGTTTCCTATAAAGATCTTTGCATGTTCCCAGACATCAACCTTCCCCCTGATTTTAAGATGCCTAAGTTTGAGAAGTATGCAGGATACGGTGATCCCGTTGCATACTTGAGACGTTATTGCAACCAGTTGAGGGCTGCAGGAGGAAAGGAAGAATTGCTCATGGCCTTCTTTGGCGAGAATCTTTCAGATATGGCCTTAGAATGGTTTATCGATTGATACATCTATAAATGGAATAGCTGGATGATTTGGCTTCTGAATTTGTTCAACATTTTCAGTACAACATCAACCCGATTCTGGACGAAAAATCCTTGGTCAACATGAAGAAGAAGAGCACCGAAGGTTTTAGGAAATACGCGATAAGATGGCATGAACAAGCCGCCAGGGTAAAGCCTCCAATGAAAGAAAGTAAGTTGGTAGAAGTTTTCATTCAGGCACAGGATGAGACCTATTTTCAGCATTTACTTCTGGCAATGGGAAAATCTTTTATGAAAGTCCTCAAAATGGGGGAGATGATAGAGGACGGAATTAAGACCGGCCGAATAGTGAGTTTTACCACATTAAAAGCTACCACACAAGCGATTAAAGGAGGATCTAGCGCATTTAGAGGTAAAAAGAACAAATAGGATGTAGCGACTGTCGTAGCTGGAACCCATTCCTATCCCAAAAGACCACCTCGCCCCTATCCCCAATCCCAAGCCCAAGTTTACACCCAAGCTCCATATATTCCTCTCTATCATTACTACCCTCCACAAAACCCTTTATATTTCATTCCACCACCCCCGTTCCCAGTATATAGCGCACAGCCATATGCCCAAACCCCTTCTTACCCGCAATGGCGCACGCAAGCTCCACAAAATTGCTCATTCACTCCACCAAATTACCAAAACCCCTCCAGGCCCAGTTTTCAGCCTAGGACTGAGTATAAGAAGGAGAAGGCGGTCAAAAATCAATTCACACCTCTTGGGGAGTCATATGCTAGCTTCTTTGATAGGTTAAGAAATTTGAAGGTTTTAACCCAATTCAAGGAAGGCTTTCAAATCCACCGCCGAGGAATCTCGATTATTCCTTAAGGTGTGCGTACTGTTCTGATATGCCAGACCATGATATCGAGAAATACTGGCATTTAAAGAGAGCTGTCCAAGATTTAATTGACATAAATCAGATGCTGGTCCAGGCCCCGGAGGGTCCAAACATTAATCAAAATTTGCTGTCAACCCATGCTGAAGCCAGTATGCTAGAATTGATATATGACGGGAAAGAGTCTTCGAGGGGCTATAAGCCTATTGTCAAGATACAGACCATTGAGGAAAAATCAGTGAATGTAGCGGAGTCTTTGAAAGTAATGTCATTAAGCTGAGAAGGAATGAGAGAAAATAAAGCCCAAGAAAGCACAAAGAAGCCCCTGATCATAGTACAAGGAGCCAGAAGGTATGTTAATTTAAGTCAGGATAAACCTAAGTTGACGGTGGTAGGGGCTCTGAGTCAGCCCATCTTGACGATGAAAGGAGCACTGGCAGCGCCTATTGTCCTCAAACCGGTGACCCAACCTCCGATAGTTGATACGAAAAGGATTCCCTGGAATTATGGGCGGACTGTAATGACCTATTAAGGGAAAGAAGTTATGGAAGATATAGATGAGGTAGGGGGTTTGACTAGGTCAGGAAGATGCTTCGTGCCTAAAAGCTTAAGAAAGTCCAAGACAACGGTGAGTGGACCATCATCTATCAAAAATCCTATCACCGAAGAGGAAGCCGAAGAATTTTTGAAGAAGATGAAGTTGCCAGAGTATTCAATATTAGACCAGTTGAAGAAAACCCCTGCTCAAATTTCCCTTTTAACTTTGCTGTTGTACTCCAAGGAGCATCGTGATGTTTTACTGAAGGTATTAAATGAAGCATATGTCCCAAGGGAGATTACAATCAACCAACTTGAGAAAATAGTTGAAAAAATCTTTGAGGTCAATCGGATCAGCTTTTCTGATGATGAATTGCCTGTTGAAGGTACAGGGCATAACCGGGCCTTTACATTACAGTGAAGTATGAAGATTTCTACGTCACTCATGTTATGATTGATGGTGGTTCAGGTGCAAATATTTTTCCTATCTTTACTTTGGAAAAGTTGAATATTGGTGCTGACAGGATCAGGCCCAACAATGTATGTGTTAGGGCTTTCGATGGTGCAAAATCAAATTTCATTGGCGAAATAGAACTAATGTTCACCATAGGGCCTGCTGAGTTCGCCATAGAGTTTCAAGTATTGAATGTAGACTCCTCTTACAATCTGTTGTTGGGAAGGACCTAGATCCACAAGGCCAAGGCGGTTGCATCTACACTACACCAAATGATTAAGTTTGAGCATGACAGGAAAGAAGTGGTTATTCACGGTGAAGGAGATTTGTCAGCCTACGAAGATTCTCCCTTGTCTCTTATTGAAGTAAATAACGTAGAGGAGATATTCATCTATCAAATTTTTGATACAGTGCCAGTGAATTGTATCCTTAAATGGCAGGCTATACTGGGACCGCAATTGTCTTCTGCTTTTATCATGATGGTGAGTGAACTTTGGAAATATGGATTTGAGCTAGGAAAGGGTTTGGGAGCGTCTCTGCTCGGTATAGTTCATCCCATATATCCGAGTGAGAACGTGGGCACGTTTGGTCTGGGATTTGAGCCTACGGCTGAAGATCTAAAGAAAGCCAAGGGAAGAAAAAAGGAAACATGGTCACTCCCTCGCCCAATGCCACTACTCAGTGAATCATTTGTTAAGAGCGGTGTCACGAAGCATGTGAAATTTGAAGTTGAATTGGTTGATGACTTCCAGAACCTTTTTATTGAAGTTGATATGGTCAAAGCAGGAGAAGGTACCAGTATGGCAGATGTGCAATTCATAGGTCCAGCTGTCCATCTTAATAATTAGGAAGTCACTCCTCTCCCCGTTAGGAGGGAGTTTTGGTAGTTTATTTTGTTTTTCTCTCTGTTTATCCAAGTTATTTCAGGGTTGTAATTCGAATTTTAGTTTGTTTATGTTATGTTGGCATCTATGTTCAAACCCTTCTATCTTTTTATTTAATGAAATGCAATATCCCTTTTGTTTCTTGTCTAATATATTTTGTTTTTCTTTTTTTTACACAATTCTCTTTATACTGATTCTAATGACATGACATGCATTCGAAATTTTCAGCCTGACCTTAAAATATAAGCTAATCAAGATGTAATGAAGCAGGATGGGGAATATGATGAAGAAGAAGCACTAGAAAAAATAAGCAAAGAGTTGGAACAGTTTGAAGACAAACCGAATCCTAATTTGAATGAGACTGAGCCAATAAATCTAGGGGATCAAGAAGATGTTAGGGAAACTAAAATCAGTGTACATGCTTCGCCACGGCTAAAAGATGGAGTGATTCAAGCATTAATTGATTATAAGGATGTTTTTGCATGGTCTTATGATGATATGCCTGGTTTAAGCACTGAATTAATGGCTCACAAATTGCCAACTGATCCCGCGTTCCCTCCTGTCAAACAGAAGTTGAGAAAGTTTAAAACGAATGTAAGTATTAAAATTAAAGAGGAAATCATGAAACAACTTGAAGCCAAAGTAATTCGAGTAGCTCGCTATCCCATGTGGTTATCCAATGTTGTTCCCGTACCAAAGAAAGATGGCAAAATTCGAGTATGTGTTGATTACCGTGATTTAAACATAGCAAGTCCGAAAGATGATTTTCCACTGCCCAACATCCACATTTTGCTAGACAACTGTGCTAAACACGAGGTTGCCTCTTTTGTGGATAGCTATGCCGAATATCACCAGATCATTATGGATGGCGAAGACGTCTTTTATCACACCATGGGGAACTTATTGTTATCGAGTGATGTCGTTCGGTTTGAAGAATGCTGGAGCAATAGAACCATGACCACTATGTTTCATGATATGATGCATAAAGAGATTGAAGTCTACGTGGATGATGTGATTATTAAGTCAAAAAGTCAGGCCGACCATGTTAAAGATTTAAGAAAGTTCTTTGAAAGGCTTCGCAGGTATAATCTAAAACTCAACCCGGCAAAATATGTATTTGGAGTTCCATCTGGAAAGCTGTTGGGGTTTGTAGTCAGGAGTCGGGGAATTGAATTGGATCCCTCGAAAATTAAAGCCATTCAGGATTTGCCCCCGCCCAAGAGTAGAACGGAGGTGATGAGTTTTCTTGGTAGACTGAACTACATTAGCAGGTTTATTGCTCAACTCACAACCACTTGTGAGCCCATATTCAAGTTGCTGAAAAAGAGTGTTGCGGTAAAATGGACTGAAGAATGTCAGGAAGCGTTCGATCGAATCAAAAGATATTATTCAAATCCGCCCGTGCTGGTACCCCTAGAGCCTGGTAGGCCTTTGATCTTATATTTATCAGTCATGGACAATTCTTTCAGTTGTGTCCTGGGTCAACATGATGTCACAGGCAAAAAGGAGCAGGCTATTTATTATCTTAGCAAGAAGTTCACCGCATATGAGACCAGATATACTCTTCTTGAAAGGACGTGCTGTGCCCTAACTTGGGTAGCACAGAAGTTGAAGCACTATCTCTCATCCTATACTACTTATCTCATCTCCCGTATGGATTCTTTGAAGTATATTTTTCAGAAGCCTATGCCAACGGGTCGATTGGCAAAGTGGCAAATATTGCTTACCGAGTTCGACATTGTATATGTGACTCAAACCACCATGAAAGCCCAAGCCTTGGAAGATCATCTTGCTGAGAATCCCATCGATGAAGAGTACGAGCCATTATAGACATATTTTTCGGATGAAGAAGTATCGTGTATCGATGAAGTCGTTATAGATGCTGATCTAGGTTGGAGGTTATTCTTCGATGGAGCTGTCAATATGAAAGGAGTCGGAATAGGTGCGGTTCTTATCTTTGAATCGGGACAAAATTTCTCGGTAACAGCACAACTTTGATTCTACTGTACTAACAATATGGCAGAGTATGAAGCCTGCATTCTTGGTTTGAGGTTAGCTATTGATATGGGAGTCCAAGAATTATTGGCGTTGAGAGATTCGGATTTACTCGTCCATCAAATTCAAGGCGATTGGGAGACGTGAGATTTGAAGCTCTTCCCGTATCGACAATGCTTGCAGGAGTTATGTCAACGGTTTGTGTTAGTAAAATTTAGGCATATTCCAAGGATCGCAATGAAATTGCTGATGCTTTAGCCACTTTATCTTCAATGATCCAACATCCTGACAAAGCCTACATCGATCCAGTGCATATACAGAGTCATGATCAGCATGCTTACTGTAATGCGGTTGAGGAAGATATCGATGGAGAACCTTGGTTCTTGGATATCAAGCGGTACATTCAGTCAGGAGAATACCCATCATATGCCACCAACGATCAAAAGAGGACTATTAGGCGTTTGGCTAGTGGATTTTTCTTAAGTGGGGGAATCTTGTATAAGAGGACCCCAGATCTGGGACTTTTAAGGTGTATAGATGCAAAACAAGCCTCGGCAATCATGGTTGAAATACACTCTGGAGTATGCGGGTCACACATAAACGGTCATGTCTTGTCAAAGAAGATTGTTCGAGCAGGTTATTACTGGCTTACTATGGAAAGAGATTTTATTCAATTTGTTTGAAAGTGTTATCAATGTCAGGTACACGGTGATCTGATACGATCTCCTCCTGTTGAGTTACATGCAATGGCCGCTCCATGGCCATTCGTGGCTTGGGGAATGGATGTGATTGGACCGATTGAGCCGAAGGCATCAAATGGGCATAGATTCATTTTGGTAGCTATTGACTACTTCACAAAGTGGGTAGAAGCAGTAACTTTCAAGTCAGTGACAAAGAAGGCTGTGGTAGATTTTGTTCATGCCAATATCATTTGTAGATTTGGAATTCCTAAGATGATCATTACAGACAATGCTGCCAACCTCAATAGTCATTTGATGCAAGAAGCATGTCAACAGTTTAAGATCGCACATCGAAATTCTACTCCATATCGCCCAAAGGCCAATGGTGCTGTAGAAGCCGCCAATAAGAATATAAAAAAGATACTGCAAAAAATGGTACAAGGGTTTAGACAGTGGCATAAAAAGTTGCCATTTGCATTGCTAGGTTATCGCACCACTGTTCGCACCTTAACAGGGGCAACTCCATATTTATTAGTGTATGGGACAGAAGCAGTCATCCCTGCAGAAGGTGAAATTCCCTCTCTTCGAGTTATTGTAGAAGCAGAGATTGGTGATGACGAATGGGCAAAAACCCGACTGGAACATTTGAATTTGATTGAGGAAAAAAGGCTAACTTCTGTGTGTCATGGCCAGTTGTATCAGAGGATGATGGCTCGAGCGTATAACAAAAAGGTCCGTCCTAGGAATTTTGAAGTTAGTCAGTTGGTATTGAGACGTATCCTTCCTCACCAGGTTGAAGCGAAAGGCAAGTTCTCCCCTAACTGGCAAGGTCCTTTCGTTGTGAAGAAAGTGTTGCCCAATGGAGCCTTATATTTGATAGATACTGAAGGCAAAATGGCAGAAATGGCTATCAATGCTGATACGGTCAAAAGATATTACGTATGATATTTGATCCTTTGTTGATTTTATTGCATGTTTAGTACTTGCATTTTTGAAGATTGATATGATGAAGGCATTTTATTCTTCTATCCAAACATTGTATCATCCTTTGTTTACCCGTTTGAGCTTCGTTTTAATTTTTTTTCATATCCCTCTTTTGGAATCAAAATGGAGTCAAAGATAAATGTCGAGGAAATAAGAAAAAAAAAGAAAAAAAATCAAATCAAGACAAAGAACAAGCTGATGGAACTACGTTCGACCTGATTCTCCTCTCTCAGGAGTGAGATACGTAGGCTGCCCTATTTCGGGCTCGGTCCAACCAAATAAAGATTTAAGATTCACCCAGTCAACAAAACTGGGGTATGAGTTAATGTGTTGTTTGAGCTGATTCCAAAAGTTGTAAGTCCCACCCCCACTTCAATTATCGTTTGAGCCTCTTACCATCTTTTCTAACCTTCACCAAAAGCCAAGTTACAACCAAAGAAATTCCTTCAGATCAATTTTTGATAATGTTAAGACTAAGCATGCAATGGATATGATGATACATTGTGAAGTACCACTGGTCTCCCTCAGCATAAGAAATCAGTAAAGAAATAAAAATGAGAGTCTTATTGATGAAAACCCCCGTGGGCATCATAAGGCGATGGTGAGTTGAGAGAAATGAAAATGAGAGAGTCTTATTGGTGAAAACCCCCGTGGGCATCATAAGGCGATAGTGAGTTGAGAGAAATGAAAATAAGAGAGTCTAATTGGTGAAAACCCTCGCGGGCACCGTAAGGCGATGGAGAGTTCAAGAGAAAAGTGAAAAGTAAAAATAAAGAGATTTGTTGGCGAAAGTCTTTTAAGATATCGTCAATCGAATGTGATGTATGAGTCCAATAGATTTGAAGAAGTGGTTCAGCAGAAAAGGCACGAACTCAACAACAAATGGGGAGTTTGGATAGGGAAATCAGGCGGCTCAATCCAAAATGCATGTCATACTCATTGGAGTTGGTTGTCGTATTCAGATAAGTTTTCTTTTTGAATATGGGACACTGCTCTTTTCTTTCATTTACATATTCATGCTTTTTGTCTTTTTATGTCATTTATCAAAATAAAAGTCACCATCTTTTCTTTACATGTTAAGTCAAGTCTGTGTCAAAACTAGCGAGAAAGGATTTCAAAATTTACTACCAGTCTTTCTAATTATACGAGAAAAAGCCAAGGAACAGCACAGGAAAGAAATATAATCGTAATTCAACATGAAACAAAGGAAGTCTATCAACCGACAGGCTATTAAATTCATGGAAGCATTCAGATTTGGGAAAAGGGTGCACCTCAGAGGCATGGTAAAATAGAAACCCATTGTTCGAGTCAGAACTCATTTTCCTCAATCTGGATCCGGGTCGATGATGCGAAAAGACAGGGCAAGTGTTAGCGATTTAGAACAAAGATGAAAGGAACAAGTGCTGGGGTAGATACCTGAGAAGCCAAGTGCTGCAAACTACCACTAAGTTTTTAACTGAAAAACTTTCTTTGTTGAAATAGGGGCGGATTCGCTTCAGTTAATTCAGCTACCATTGAAAATGCACACACATGAGATTTTACTTTATGTTCAGGACCCTCCTGAAAAATGGGATTCTACTTTCTGTTTAGGACCCTCCTGAAAAATGGGATTTTACTTTATGTTCAGGACCCTCCTGAAAAATGGGATTTTACTTTCTGTTCAGGACCCTCCTGAAAAATGGGAAGTTACTTTCAGTTCAGGACCCTCCTGAAAAATGGGACTTTACTTTTACTTT
>NC_061113.1:238613687-238620365 GCF_002878395.1 Capsicum annuum
ATTTCAGGACCCTCCTGAAAAATGGGACTTTACTTTATGCTCAGGACCCTTCTGAAGAATGGGATTTTACTTTATGTTCAGGACTCTCCTGAAAAATGGGATTCTACTTTCTGTTTAGGACCCTCCTGAAAAATGGGATTTTACTTTATGATCAGGACCCTCCTGAAGAATGGGATTTTACTTTATGTTCAGGACCCTCCTAGAAAATGGGATTTTACTTTATATTCAGGACCCTCCTGGAAAATGGGACTTTACTTGTTGTTCAGTACCCTCTTGGAAAATGGGACAACGCTTTCAAAAATGAAATACTACTTTATTATAATTCTTGTTGGGAATAATTTTCGTTCTAGTTTTAATTTTGGGTTTCAGGAGCCCACCTGAAGAACAGGGTAATGAAATAGCAAGTCAGGAGCCCGCCTGGAGAACAAAGTGAAGAAATGAAAAGTCAAGCAACAAAGTGATGAAATAGCGAGTCAGGAGCTCGCCTGGAGAATAGGGTGAAGAAGCGAAAAGCCAAGCATACGGGAAGCAATTGAAAGCCAAGCAACAAGTTGAAAAAATTGCAAGTCAGGAGCCCACCTGAAGAATAGGGTGATAAAAGTCGAGTCAAGAACCAATAGAAGTTGTATAGATAGGATTTTTTGTAATTTCATTTATGTTTTAACTTGTAATTTTCATTTTTTTGATGTAATGATAGAGCCGCGGACCGGAACCTAGATGGAACCTCACTCGACTCTCCAACTCGGTATAGTCCATCTCCTTCCAAAAATTGAGATACTTGTCACTCGATTCTCTCATAATGTGAGTAGGTGGGATGTCTTAAGTCAAAACCTGGTTGTCCTTCTTCTTTCTGTTTTTGTCTTTGGATAATGGTTGGGTCAAAAGTTGATCTCGCTGTCTACTTCTTTGCCTGAAAACACTTCGTGTTTACATTCAAAGGGGGCATGATGTAGACACCTAATTTCGTCCCTCCCCGATATCGTTTTTACCTATTGTTTACCTTGTCCTACCGTGTACCCTCACCTGGGTGATAATCCCTCCACAAAATGACAAAATAACAACCCCCTAACTAATTTTGTTTTATCCTAATATTCTAACAACCCACCCAATAAAAAAACAACACCTCACCACTACCCCCTACCCCACGTGACCCCACCTACCCTACCCCAATACCCACCACGTGACCCTCACTATAAAAAACACACACATACTCTCACAATCAGATAATTTTTGGTACTAACAGTAAAAAAAAAAAAAGAACAGAGCATATCTCAAAAAGGAGAATTCCTTTTTTCTCCATAAAACAAAAAACAAATTCACATACACATGGAGAGAAGATTCCAATTGGTATTTTCTTCTTCGTCCATCATCATATACAAAGGGGGATTTTGGGCACAATCAGTAAGAAAAAAAAATAGAGGAAAGTTCACTTTTTCTTCCTTATCCTCACGTTACACACGAACACACTCAATTCATGAAACATAACTTCTATGAAACACAGAGCGTACACACTCACCTTTCCATAATCCTCACAGACTTTCTTTCACACTCACCAACACATACAGATCAATACACTGAATCGCACACATACACACGTAGCTGAGGTAAATGGGGAAGGGATAATGGTATAAATCTGGCGTCTCGACTGTTTTTCGATGAACCTTCTCGCCGAAATTGGTTTACAAGTTGGTCTTGCTGATCGATTCAAGCTTTAAAACTCCAAAATATCTTTGGGTTGTTGTGGGTTTTTGGTTCCCTGTCGTGATCGACTACTTCGAGCTCATCGGGTTTCGTCCCTGGTTTGGGAATTTGGTTTTCTGTTCATCTCGTCTGGTTCATCGAGTCCAGTTTTCAATTTTGAACTCCCAAATATTGAAGTTGGAGCTCATCGCTGGTTGAAGTCGATTCGAGATTCCGATCACGTTCTTAATCGGGAAAGAGAAATTTTAATTGAAAGCTACGAATCGAGGTCCAATTCTATTCCTCTCTTTTATTTCATGTTTATTATATTTGATGTTTGGAATGAATATTGTGTTTGTTTGATGATTGTGATGTGGTGATATGTTTCGATATTATGTTGGAGAGATCGCGATTACTGTGGTTGATTTGATTGAGACTTATTTAATCATGTTGGTTGAAATAAATTTGGGGACGGGAATCGAAAATTGATAAAAGTGAATATTATGATATTTTTGATACATTGTTGATGTTGAATGCGATATGTCGTCGAGCGGGTAGGCAAACAGTAAGCTCGGGTAGGCAAGTTTAGGATTGGTGTAGTGTTGGAATGATTGGAATATTTGTTGAATGTTTTGTTTATCGTATTTGAAAAGTGTATTTATTTAACCGGGGAATGCCCCGAGGTAATTTGTATTTACTCACCGGGGAATGCCCCAAAGAATTTTGTACGCAAAGGATGCTCATGATCAAGGCCCGAGGCATCGGGTAAAGCATAGTTTAGGACTAGTGTAGGTTATTTCAGTATTTTTATTTCAGGTTATAATAATTGGACTGGACTTTACATTTTTGTTTTGTTTTGTTATTGTTTGATTATTTTGCGTGCTTTTGTGTGGTTTATACATTTCGTAATGCCAAAATAGTTGATACACTCTACCAAGCGACCGCGGTTGAACCACGGGATCGAGAGGTGCCTAACACCTTCCCCTCGGTCAACAGAATTTCTTAGCCGGAATCTCTGTTCGCAAACCAGTATTAAAGAGTCAAAACCATTTTGAAAAAGGATATCTATGGGTGACTCGGCACAGCCGATCTATGCCGAGTGGCGACTCTGAATTGTGATTGATAATCCTTTTTCGAAACAAATTTTCATCTTTTGTCACTTTAATAATTAAAACTCTTTCGACCCGTAAAACATAAATCTTTTTGGAGTACGTTAAAAAAGGGGTGTGACATATATACTTACTGATATCAAGACATGCATGGGTAATTCACTCTCGTTTAGGACATAGCAAGAACTAAGAAATTAAAGCACAAAATTGAATTGAAATAAACTAACTGCTACTAACTCTCTCTAATAAATCTTTTGAGCTCATCTAAGGTTGCAGTGATAGATGATAGATGCTTACGGTGGACAACATGTGAGAGCCTCGTATGAACACTGGCTAATGTTGGTGCAAAGGCATAAAAGTCATACTTAAATATACCAAGGCAATTCTTCAAATCTGCAGTAATTTTATAGTTGTTGATCTTAGAATCATGATCATGTGCCCAGGGATATTCTACTAAGAAAAATACCCGTTCGCTGTCGTCGATCCAAACTGGAAAACAATAATTGTAGTAGTCCAAGCCCATAATAAAGTCGATCGTAATACTATGGGAAACACTCCATTCGTTGCTTCCATAATCATATGTAGCAATGACTAGGAACTTCTCATAGGTGCAAACAAGGGTAAGTAAACCGTGGGTTACCCCTAACCATTCTCTGCTAAAGGGATTATCATAATCCATGATCGTGAGCTCAGGAAGATCAATTATTATAGCCTTTTCTTTCTTTGTATGAAAAGCAAGAACACCACCTTTCCATCTGAGCCAATGAAAGGAATCATTGACGTAAACAGGTTTAGTAACGTGCAAATGAAATGGTTCATGTATATTCATTCTCAACGGGATTTCGCGCCACACACCAGATAGCTCCGATGACAATACACTAAAATTGTACCCGTCTCTTTCAAACGGTTCACAAATCCCACTGGCTATTACCAACATATAATGATCTGAAGTTGGGTAATCAACAATGAAGCCTGGAACACTTAGTCTACAATAACTTGCTCTATCTGGGTATCGAATCAAGTGGTGTGCACCAGTTATAGGATTGAGAATACAGAAGTTCTTAGATTCATTAAAGTCGATGAGAACTAGACCCTTGGATATAGCTAAAATGTTAATCCTAACGGGTAAAGTTGTCGTCTCAAAATAATGACTGGCTGGTACACTATTTAGGGAGATTTTATGGATAGTTTCAGACACTGATCTATTTAGTGAACTGATTAGTGTAGAGATCTTTTGACGTTGGGACAAAGTTTGAAGAAATTTAGGTCCAGAAATTCTAGCATAAAAATCCTTGTTTAGAACTTTACATTGAATTACAAACTTCAAAGGCAAGTATGAGATGATTTTCACAACTAAATCATCAAGCATAGTCATTTTCTGATCGTGCATTTGATTTAATTTCTTACTTTTTTTTGAGTTCATAAGAAAATAGCTAGTAGCACTGGTATTTATAGTCTACAAACTTCTTTGGACATTACCTAAATAAGGAAAATTAGTAAATACTAAATCCTAAACAATTTATATTTTTTCTATTCCAATTTAGGATTATGACTATTTAGACACTAGTTTAGGTGTGCGCGCCTCGTGCGTGTACCTCACTATAATGAAGTTAAACGCTACACTAAATACGATATTTATTCAAATAGTAAGAGAATTTATTTAATTAGATTTATAATAGTTGTAAATATTAAAGATACAAATGAGGTAGGTGTAAAATATATTGACAACCTCTTAAGTTACGGTTGGTGTTTTAGAAAGAAAAATAATCATAATATTTTATATGACTCAAAATTTTGATCATTAATTGTCTATATCATCATAATCATCATTCATCTTCAAGATACCTAAAAAATTGGAAAAAAGAAAACTACGAAATCAATGCATCTAAGTAAATTAAATATTACAAGAATATATTTCTTTGACGTATCTTGGCGACTAAAAAAAAGAAGAAAATTCAAATCAAATAATAAAGAATCATTTAAGAACAACAATAAATATATTTTGTTCCATATGTTCATATTAGAAATTGTTGTATTTTTTAAAAAGAATTCTCAATTTATAGAAGTTCAAAACTTTTTTCTTCAATAAAGAAATTATATAAATATGATTGATTCTTACTTTTTCATTAATTAGTTATCAATAATAAAATATTTTAAATTTCAAATAAACTAAACTAACACAAATAAGAGTGATTTTTTTTAGCCTTTTTAGTTGTTGATAGACTTTTGCTTTCCTTTTATTTAATACAAAATAGAGTTCATGTTTTTTTTTTTTAAAACAATATACGTAGTCCTAAAAAAGAGGGGGTGGGGGTGGGGGGAAGAATCTGATTTTAGTTGGGTTTGAAGTCCTAAAATTAATTAAATATTATTAGGTAAATATTAAAAAGACGCTTTTTTCTAAAGGACAATCTTTTAATGAAGGGCAAAAAGTTCAAATCACTTTTCTAAGGGTCTTCACAATTTATCAATCTTTGGCTGGCAGCAGACACTCTTAAGTAAAATGAGCATAACTTCCTACTCCGATATCCGATTAAGGTGAAATTAGATGCGTTGGAAAGAAGACTCGAAGATCTTTCATTTGGTATATAGCAGGCCACTTGAATCATTATATTATAGGATTAATGGTTGTTGTAATTTGACCCAAGTAGGAACGTCCACTAAAACTCAATTGGTAGAAAAGTTCTCAACTCAACTTTAAGTTAGGAGACTTTTATAACCTTAGAAGACTTTTATGACCTCAGTTCATCTCTAAAGATATTCCCACACTAAAGAATTGATCATCACACTTATATTTACATAGAAATTATTGGGTTCGAATTTATATACGTAGAAATAAGGGTTCAAATTCTAGGCAAAAAATGTGGGGTGTTATAAATGGTTGGCAATTCCCGCTGGACACCTCCAAAAAAAACCAATAGCAAATTTGTAACAAACCAAATAGAGAATTATTAAGCCCTTAAGTGTTTCGCGTCTTCAAATACTTACCATGATATGGCACCCTTAAGAGTTGTTTGATTTAGAGACAATTATATAAAGGAATTAATAACACATGAAAATGTCACGAAAGGAAATAAAGGTCATCTGTCTGTATCGTAGAGAATAGAAAAAGAAAGGTGTAATTGGGGAGACCATTTGCTAGCCCAAAATTATTAACTAAGATTGAAAGATTCAACTAAGAAGAGGAAGTTATGAAAATAGAAGGAAGATATTGGATAAGAGAACTTGTATATAAAAGAAGACTACTTGAACTGATTTGATTTTAATTTGGTTACAAATAGGGGTGTTAAGTGGGCAGGGCCACCTAACCCGGCTCGGTAAGCCCTAGGGCTTTAGGGTTCCGGGTCCCGGGCCGGTTATTTTGTTAAAATGGGCCCGGCTAACCCGACCCGGAAAAATTAAAAAAAAAATATTTTGGATTTTGGGCCAAACTAGCCGTTGGCCCAACGGCTATATAGCCGTTTTTGGGTCCAAACGGCTAGTTTGGGCCCATTTATTAAAAAAAAAAAAACTTTAAAAAATATTTTTTAATCCCAAAAAAAAATCTATAAATACCCTACAACTTCAAATCATTTTTCACACAATTTTTCACTCTCTCAAATCTCATTCTCTCTCAAATCTCAATTCTCAATTCTCAAATATTCAACAACAACAAACCCAGTGTATTCCCACCTAGTGTATTTAATATATTTAATTTCTTAAAGTGTTCACTTTAATTTTTTAATTTTTCGTTTACAAAGTACGAGCGGAAGTTTCTAAAGTCGCAATCTTCGGATACTTCCAAAATTTGGTATTGTCGTTCCATCTCTTACGTTTAATTTTTATTTATTGTATTAATTGTTTAATATAATAAAATTAAATATTAAACAATTAATACAATAAATAAAAA
>NC_061113.1:238623365-238650991 GCF_002878395.1 Capsicum annuum
ATATATATTATACTATTATAGCATATGTTTTATTTAAAGTAGTACGTCTAGTCATATATAATTATATATTGAATGGTACGTATATATGTATAATTGTTTATATATTTTTTTAAAAAATATATATTGTATATTGGAGTGTATATAGTGTATATTGAATTTTTATTTATTTTTTAAACGGGTTTGACCGGTTTTTAACCGGGTTTGATTGGGTTTTGATGGGTTTGACTGGGTTGGATTAAGTGGGCCGGGTTAGGGTGGGTTTTAATTTTTTTACTGTTTGACCCGGCCCGGCCCGGCCTGGCTAACGTCAAAACCGGCCCTTAACCGGCCCTCAACCCGATTAAAATGGAAGGGCCGGTTTCGGGTTGGCCCGCCCCGACCCGTTTGACACCATTAGTTACAAATGTGCAAGACCATTCCTATTTATACTTGTTCATGGATGGTTCTAGAAAATCTTGTAGATACTTCTAAAAGAAAAATCTAGTAATCTTTATTTCTACCACGACTCTAGAATATTTAGATAATTTTACAAGAATAATCTAGACAACTTTTATCTTCTAGCTATCTAAGAATAATCTAGATATTTCTCTGAGATAAATATCCTAAATACTATGTAACAACATTCTAGAAACTTTACTAGAAATCTATGATTCGAAAAATCAAATTTATTAAAATTCTTTCTTGTTTTGTATAGAAACATCTTCATTTCAATTCTCCTATTATAGTTTTTCTAGAACGGCTTTCACAATTTTAAAATAAACTTTCACAATTTTAAAATAAGTCATGAAGGAATATCATTAATTTATGTGTTGCTTTAGCTTATTTACAATTCATCTTTTTCAACTTGTTGGTTTGGTGGATCCTTTTGAATTTGAAATATATATATACTAAAAAATGAACAAGTTGCAGCTATCAATAATTAAATTAGAGGAAGAAAAAATTAAATTGAAATCAGTCATTCTCAAACACACAGGTACCAAGACATGCATGAGTAATTCAGTCTCATTTTGGACATAACAAGAACTAACAAATTAAAGCACAAAATTGAATCGAAACAATCTAACTGCTAACTAGCTCTCTCTAATAAATCTTTTGAGCTCGTCTAAGGTTGTAGTGATAGATGATAGATGTTCATGGTGGACAACATGTGAGAGCCTGGTATGAACATCGGCTAATGTTGGTGCGAAGGCATAAAAGTCATACCTAAATATATAATGGCAAATCTTTATAGGTGCAGTTATTTTATACGTGTTGATCTTAGAATCATGATCATGTTGTTGGACAATAAAATTTTCGAGGCCAAAAATAAATAATCGAAACAAGAAAAATATTTTGCAATAATTAATTTATTGATTTCAATGCGAGTGTTACAATCTCTATGAATTCTCTGATTCGCCTTTTCAAATATAAATTCAAGGACTTAAAGCTTGATCTTGAATTTGAACTTGATTTGTTGATTTGAGAGACTTGATCTTGACTTGTGCTTGAATTCAAGGGCTTTGAAGCTTGTTCTTGAATATTGCGGTCTATGAATCCTCTGATTCGCCTTTTCAAATATAAATTCAAGAGCTTAAAGCTTGATCTTGAATTTGAACTTGATTTGTTGATTTGAGAGACTTAATCTTGACTTGTGCTTGAATTCAAGGGCTTTGGAGCTTGTTTTTGAATATTGCGGTCTTGATCTTGAATTTTGGTTTGAATGCTTGAGCTTTTTAGAAAAATTGTGGTGTTTGATCCACGAGCTTTCTCTTGCTTCTTGTTAAAGTTCTTGGGATCCCCTTTTCTGAATTATGAGACCCCTATTATAGTTGTAGGAAAAGAAGAGTTATGATGAATATGGACTTCCTTTGACCAATCAGATTTAAGTGATGTGACACCTTTTTAGGGGCTTTTATTTCATGGGTCTGCTGTATCATTTTGACATATGGCATGTTCCTAGTGGCTCCTTCACTTGACTTGGCATGCCACGTCATTTGACACATGATGCTTATTTGGGCCTCTAGAATATGACAATATCTTGGGCTTATTAAAGTGGGCTCATCATTTGTAGCCCAAATCAATGGGCTAGCCCAAAAAAAATGGACTTTAATTAAATCCATATATGTTTGAACTTAAATAATTAATTCAATTATATTAATCCGCAATATTTATTTGGGACTAATATATTTTGAATTTAATATAATCCGAATTTTGTAAGGATTTAATCTTCAAAATTGCATCGCCCACAAATGCCCCCTACTTCAAGACTTGTCGAGACATTTAATATTTTAGAGACTAGCCTTGAAGTATGATTATTTAAACATATTTCCTTCGTGCTTCAACGATTTTCATACATATGAATACCCCATTCAAAAAAAAATTAAAGTCGAACCATATTGATATTGCCTCTCAAAACTCTCTTATTTTTTTCACGAATCTCTATACTTAAGACCCGTTGATGAGGCATGATATCCAATTTCAAACAGATTTTGGAAGACTTTTTCATCGCTTTACTTAATCAGGAATAAAACTCTTCTGATTTAAACTTAGATTGGAGAAATAAAGAACCTCCAATTTGAATTTGTATGGGAGAAGGAAACAACCTCCAATTTGAATTTTATATAAGAGAAGAAAATCAGCCTCCAATTTGAATTTGTATGGGAGAAGAAAATAACGTTCAATTTGATTTTGTATGAGAGAAGGAAATAACCTCTAATTTGAATTCATATGGGGGAAGCAAACAATCTCCAATTAGAATTTGGAGATAGAAGTTATTCCAATCTGAACTTTTATTTGAGAAGGAAACATCCATCCTACAACTCTATAAAAGGAGGTAGTTTCCCCACTTTCTCAATATCAATTTTGGAGTTTTCAAGCCATCAAAAATATTGAGGTAATTTCTTTCCCTCCTACTTTTCTCTTATTTTCGTCACTTTTTTCTCAGCACAACATGTTTGTGGAAGAAAATTCATATCTAATTATAGGAATATCAAAATCATGAACCATTTGATATTCCAGAAACTAGACTTCGAGATATATAACATATCCAAAATTCAGATTCAAATTCCTTCAATATAATTCTCGATAATTTTTTGAAGTTAGCCCTGAATTTTATCATGTTGAAAATTTCAGATCTGCGCGTCTTTACTAAAACTTGCATATCTTGAAGTAGGAAAGATGAAATCACAAGACGCTTGATTCTTGTGAAACTAAACACAAAGATATGTAACATATCCAAAATTTATAATTTAATACAATCGAGATATTTTCAGGTATTATCCCGAAATCAACATTGAGTTTTGATGCATCAACAATTTCAGATTTACGCGACATCACCAAAAAAATTATATCTCAATGTGAGAGTATCTAAATTATGATCCGCTTGATCTTATAGATGTCGGAAACATGCATGTATAACATATCAAAAATTTGAATTTTAACACTTTTTGAATTATTCTAGATGATGTTTTTAAGTCGATCTTATATGCTGGCCGACAGAGGATTTCAGATTTGCATTGCCTCACCAAATAATTTATTTCTTGATGTGGGACCATCACCACCAAAGGGCGTTTTGATTGCCTCAAACTAGATTTTGAGGGCTTTATTCTCATCAATGCATCTTGTCTCAATCCAAGTTGGTGATATACAATTTTCAAAATCGCAATGCTCTGACACGTAACATCTTTTTAATTTGTGTTTTTACTTTCTTTCTTGTTTCCTCCTTTTTTTTTGTAGGGTTGAAAAAAATGCAACAATTGGCTTAAGGTGTGAGAGTTTAAATTCACCTCCGTAAACCTTAAGATAGACCAATTTGGCTTCAAGATGGTGACTATGCAACAATCGGTTTAGGGTGCGAGAGTTTAACTTCGTCTTCGTACACTCTAGGACCGACCAATTTGAATTCAAGATGCTAACTTTGTACCAATCGTCTTAGGGTTTGAGAGTTTAAATTCCCCTCCGTACACTCTAAGACAGACCAATTTGACTTCAAGATGCTGACTTTGCAACAGTCGACTTAGGGTGCGAGAGTTTAACTTCGCCTCCGTACACTCTAAGACCGACCACTTTGATTTCAAGATGCCGACTTTGCAATAATCGGCTTAAGGTGCGAGAGTTTAACTTCGCCTCCATACACTCTAAGACCAGCGAATTTGACTTCAAGATGTTGACTTTGCAACAATCGGCTTAGGGTGCGAGAGTTTAACTTCGCCTCTATACACTCTAAGACCGACCAATTTGACTTCAAGATGGTCCCTTTACATAACAAATCCATCAGAATGCCAGCTTAAGGTGCAAAGGGAAAAATCTTATCCACCTTAAAGCATGAAAATTTTTATATCCTTTTAAGGATAAACATGTAAGAGGCCAGCTTAAGGTGCAAAAGGAAAAATTTTGTCCACCTTAAGGTATGGAAATTTTGAGATCCTTTTAAGGATAAACCCACGAGAGGCCAGCTTAAGATGCAAAGGGACAAATCTTGTCCACCTTAAGGCATGGAAATTTTTATATCCTTTTAAAGATAAACACGTAAGAAGCCAGCTTAAGGTGCAAAGGGATAAATCTTGTCCACCTTAAGGCATGGAAATTTTTATATCCATTTAAGGATAAACACGTAAGAGGCCAACTTAAGGTGCAAAGGGACAAATTTTGTCCACCTTAAGACATGAAAATTTTGAGATCCTTTTAAGGATAAACCCGCGAGAGGACAACTTAAGGTGCAAAGGGACAAATATTGTCCACCTTAAGGCATGGAATTTTTATATCATTTTAAGGATAAACACGTAGGAGGCCAGCTTAAGGTGCAAAGGGACAAATTTTGTCCACCTTAAGGCATGAAACTTTTGAGATCCTTTTAAGGATAAGCCCACGAGAGGCCCGCTTAAGGTGAAAAAGAAAAAATCTTGTCCACCTTAAGGCATGTAAATTTTGAGATCCTTTTAGTTGTAGGCTTGGAGAACTTTGGCATTCCAAATCCCATTGAAGGAACTCTCTTTCTTTTCGACGGGTTACCCCCATTGAGTCACAAATAGTTAGAGTAAGTTCAAAATTTAATTAGAATAGTTTCATACTTGGTATCCATATGGTAGATACTGCAGGAACATATTTTTTTTTTGACACTCATGCAACTGGACTCAGAATTAAATTTCAAGCGCCTACGTACCTTAGTAAAGAGGATCAAGTCACAACGTAGTTCTGGGTAAGTGTTTTTTTTTCTTTTTTTTCCTAACTTTTGACTAGGCCACCTCTTTTAAGGTTTTCAATCTAGCGGACTTTCATTTTTTTTTGAGCCGTACACAATTTATACTCTTGTGGGCCAGGAGTGGACATGCAGTTTATACTCGTGCCTTAAGGAGTGTACATACAGTTTATACTTGTGCCTTAAGGAGTGTACATGCAGTTTATACTCGTGCCTTAAGAAGTGTCATCTTCCTTTAAGGATAGTACTTCTTCAAGAACTTTGCATTGATGGGGCCAACCCTCACACCATCTGCATCAACAAGCTTGCAAGCACCACTTGAATATGCCTCTTATATGACATATGGTCCATCCCACTTTGAGGTGAATTTTCCCCCAGACTTATGAGAAGTGATAATGGGCCTTCTTACTGCAAGGAATTGATCTCCAACTTGGAAGCACCTCAAGTGAACCCTTTTGTTGAAAGAACGAGATAGCCAGTTTTGATAGCATTCAAGATTTTATTGAGCCTCTAGCCTCTTCTCATCAAGAGCTTCTAACTCCGTAAGACGCAACTTAACATTTTCTTTATCGGTGAGCCCTTCTTGAATAGCCAGTCTCAAAGAAGGTATTTGACGCTCAAGTAGCAGGACTGCTTCAACTCCAAAAGCAAGTGAGTATGGGGTTGCTTGCGTCGGTGTACGGTAAGTTGTCCTATACGCCCACAAAGCTTCTTCCATTCGCTCATGCCAGTCTCTTTAGATTTGGAGATAACTTTCTTCAATAAGTTGCACAAAGTTTTATTGAAGGCTTCAGCTAGACTGTTGGCGGTAACATGGTATATAGAATACTTGCGCTGCTTGAAGCCATAGAGATCACAAATCTTATTCATCAGTTTGTTATCAAACGGCTTTCCATTGTTAGTTATTATATATTGAGGGATTCCAAAGCGGTAGACGATATTCACTCGGATAAAGTTCGCAACATTTTCTTTTTTTACTTCCCTGAGAGCAACAGCTTCAGCCTATTTTGAGAAGTAATCTGTCGTGGCTAAGATGTATAAGTGTCCACCAGAAGATTTTGGTAGTGGACCAACAACATTCATTCCCCAAGCACTAAACGACTAAGATGATACAGTTGGGTGTAGTACTTCAGGAGGTTGATGAATGAAATTCGCATAGAATTGACAAGCTTTGCATCTTTTAGCATAGTCCAATCAATCTTTCACCATCGTTGGCCAATAGTATCCCATCCTTTTAATGTGAAAATGAAGCTTCAGTCCAGATTGATGTGATCCACACACTCCTGAGTGTACTTCTTGCAAAGCTTGAATTGCTTCTTCCTCTCCCAGACATCGTAAGATTACTCCTTTAAATGATCTTCTATATAGTGTGTCCTTATAGTAAAGAAAGCGAGGTGCACGACGACGAATGTCTTTCCTTCTCCTTGGGTCCTCTGGGAGTATCCCATAACATAAGTAATCAATGATAAGTTGTCGCCAATCTTCTTTTTCAACTTCAGATACGGCAACAAGGTATTCAACTTTATTTTCTTCATCTTCAGTTGCTGGCGGTACTACCCATTCTTGGCGAATAGTGAGTTGCGTCTAATTTTGATACGGAAATTCCTAGCTCGAGACCTTTCACATAAATCCAAGCACGTGAGTTGCAACGACTCCGAGCCTTGTTCACATTCTTGGCCATGTGTGAGGCCCTTGTGAGCCCATCTAAGGGCCTATATTTAATAAAATGTAAAAAGGCCCACCAAGACACCTCAAACCCACTTACTTAAATGCCAAGGGTAATTTGGTCTTTGTCCCTCCTTTCTAAGTGACTATATAAGCCATGTAATAGGGCTAGTCTTGCTTTAGTTCATTCCTATTATTCAAGAAACAAAGACTTGTAAACTTTTGACTTATCTTTCTCATCATTTGGAGAGGCCAAAACCAAATTCTCACTAGTAGAGTGATACTAGTGTTGTATCTTGGCTAGAAACTAGGTTTTTGAGGTTCTTTGAGTTCCTCTTGGCCCAAGTAAGAACTTGGTATTGATATTTATTAGTCTTAGGGTCCTTTCTCTTGTTAGGGTTCTTAGATTAATGAATATTGTGTGTCAAGTTTCTATCTCTTTCTTTGTAAATCTTGTTAACATTGTGTTGTTGAATATAAAAGTCTAGTGAAGCCGTGTGGGGCTTTTTTGATTCACTAGCAATATTGTCTTTGTTGTTCTTGTTGTTAAACTCACTTTTCTAGTTCAAATAAGTGTTGTAAGCCTAGTAAAGCCGTGTGTGGCCATTTTCAATTCACTAGCACTTTGTTGTTCATCTTGTTGTTCTTGTGTTGGTTGGAATCTCTTGATACACACTTAGCATTGTATCAAATTTAGAAGAGTCAGGGTTGAGGCCAAAGCAGCTAGGGCATCAGCTTGCTTATTTTCTCTTGTTGGCACATGTTGGAGGGTTACTTCTCCAAGCCACCCCATTAACTTCTGTGCATAATCATGATATGGTCGTAGCTCAGGCTTTTTGAATTCATAGCTACCCAAAAACTGCTTGATCACCAATTAGGAGTCACCAAAGACTTGTAATTACAGTTGTTTCATGTCAACTACCATCTCAAGTCCAAGTATTAAAGCTTGATATTCAGCAACATTATTAGAGTAACAATTTATTAGGGTAAAAGAGTATGGAATGACCTCTTCTTGTGGAGTAACGAACACCACACCGGCTCCAGCTCCATCTCAATGTGTTGCACCATCAAAGTACATCTTCCATGGGGGTCTAGCTTTAATGACCATTGCATCTTCATCAGTAAGTTCATTGCTCAGTTCCCAATCATCAGGTATCGGTGGTTTGCTAAGAAGCCAGCCAGTGCTTGTCCCTTTACAGCCTTTTGGGGAATGTACACAATCTCAAATTGCTGAAATTGAAGGTACCATCTTACAAGTCGATCACTAAGGACTGGTTTCGACATTACAAACTTGATGGGATTTACCCTTGACACAAGACGGACAACATGAGCTTGAAAGTAGTGTTTTATCTTTTGAATTAAGAAGACCAATGCCTAACATAACTTTTCAATTGGAGAATATTTTAGCTCATTCGGCGTCATCATTCTGCTCAAATAGTAGAGAGAAACCCAAACGACTCCTCTTACGTTTGTTGCTTTTCCTGTTATTTAGAGGTCATAACCTTTGGAACACAGAAGTTCTTGCAGTTGATTCTCCAAGTCAGTCAAAGACAGAAGCCTTTTTGTTGGATGTAGTAGACTCTTCTTTTGCAGTGATGTAGTTGCTAACCGTCCTTTTTATCGAGATGCGAATTGGAGGTGGCTGCGTATATCCTAGGCCTTCACGTGCCTGCCTGGTCATACCTTCCGACGGAAGTTTGCCCAACCTTGATGGCTCATTTGGATTGTATCCAGCCTTTATAAATAGCTTGTATGCATTTGGATCAAAGTCATCCTTCGTACATTTCGTAGGGAGTGTCATATCTTGTGGCAGATTTTGAGCCACAGACTCTTCAAGAAGTCTTGAGGATGGATTTATTGCATCAATCTTCTTGATTGGTAAAGTTATCCCCTTTAGCACATTATCTTGGGAATCTGATGGGTGATCTTTATCTTTCCTTACATTCGGTACGTAACGAAGAACAGGAGTTGCCTTCTTTTTCGTAGAAGCGATACTTTCTTTATTTGAAGTGGAGAGAGGCTTCTTAGTGGCGACTTTTTTGACAGTCACCGCTACCTTCTTAGATGCAAGATCGTTACACTTGGTCTTGGTGACATATTCAACCCTTTTCTCATCCACAACATGCTTTTTTAAGTAGAATTTTACATCGACAAAATGTGACTCAGCTTTAGTGAATGGCTTGTCATCGACAATTATTTTCTTTTTCCACTCCACATTCAAGGTACTTTAAGCATTGATAGTAAGAGGATGAGATAATTTTGTTTCCGTGCACCCAAGGCCTACCAAGCAATATATTGTATGAAGTTTTGGCCTCGATCACATGCATCAATAGGTTTGATTGAAAATCATCCATACGAATCCCCAACTTGATACATCCAATTGCCCTCTGGGCTCCTTGATTGAAGCCTTGGATCATTATACGGCTTTCGTCCAGTTCGCTAGTAGCGATGCCAAGTTCCTTCATCGTGCGATAGGCAGAACATTGACTCCAGATCCCTTATCTATCAAGATTCTATTGATCTTCTTTCCTAGAATTTGACCGACCATGTATAAGAGATGGTTATGTAGGGCCTCACCAAGAAGAAGATCGTTATTTGTGAATGTGATTTTTGTATCACACACATGTGCCTCTTCGCCAAGAGTTTCAGCAAGCTTTTTGGAAGATGAAGGAACTTCCATGGGTTAATTCTCACCCTTTGTCCCCTTTTTGGCGGTATTAAAACAAGATGCCTCAAAGTTGACTTGGGCAGTCTTTACATGAAACCAACTCGGTAATAAATCCTCTAAACTTACCGGACGCTGAGGTTTTTGGGGGTGAAGCTCTGTCACCCTCGTCTTCTTTAGGAATTCAACCAACTTTTGTCTTCTTGGTTTCTTTACCATTCTCCTCCTAGTTGGTTGCTCGAATGACTAATTTTGTGGACTAATCTTATTGCGTCTGCGTCTGGTTAATAGAGTCCAACCTTCATCATCGCCTTCGTCAATTGAAGACCTGTCAGGATCTAATATTTTCTCATTATGCTCTTCGACACATATTTGGATAGGATCGAGTGAGCCAAATGTGATGGAGATTTGATGAGAACTGGATGTCTCATCGTCGAAGAAGATCTTCTTCTCTTTTACCAGTTGTATGACTTTATCTTTAAAGAAAAATTATTTCTCCAGAGGGTGACTTATGAGTCTATGATATTTGTAATAATTAGGGCCATTGGTCCTTCCAGTTTCGTTGGGACGCTTCATCTCTGGGAGTTCAATGAGCTTATACTCAAGTATTTCATCAAAAATCTCAGCAACATCAAAATCAAGGAAGGGATATTCCTCCTTTTCTTGCATCTCCTTTAAAGTTTTCTGATTTGGACGTGCTCCAGAAGTCGTCTTCATACTTTGCTTATTTCTCACCTTTGTGGTGACTTTCACAAGAGACACATCAACATTCATGGACTCCTTGTTGTCATTTTTGGGGACAAACTTGCCCCATCTTTTGGGTTCCTGCTTATCCTTTTTCCCTTTCGAGGGTCATGGATAGGCATTGGTCCTTTTCCAGCAGAAGACATGCTCAACTCCATATCGTGAACACGGGTAGGTAGCTCTTTAAAGGATTTAGGATTAATGCCTTGCAAGATATAGAGAAGTTCCCAGTGCATCCCTTGGATGCATATCTCCATTGCAGAAGCTTCACTGAGCCTATCTTTGCAGTTTAGGATAGAATTTCTCCATCGATTGATAAAGTCAATAACTGGTTCATCTTTTCTTTGTCGAGTATTCATAAGCTCTACCATTCTCACTGTACGCCTTGTGCTATAAAAGCTATTTAGGAACTCGTGCTCCAATTGCTCCCAGCTATCGATGGAATTAAGCTTAAGGTCCGTATACCAATCAAAGACGTTTCCCTTTAGGGAACGAACAAACTATTTGACAAGATAGTTACCGGCATTGTTACATGTCTCAACAAAGTGTGCGACATGCTGTTTTGGGTTCTGTTTGCCCTCAAATTGTTGGAATTTGGGGGGTTGATAGCCGGCAGGCATTTTGAGGCTATCAATCCTTGCCGTGTAAGGCTTGGAATAAGCAAGGAAAGACTTAGCAACAACATCATACTTGTGTTTGAGGGTCCCTTAAATGAATTCCCTCAATTGCTCAATCTGGATTATTCCCTCAGAAGAAACTTGCACCTTTTTAATTGGTGGTGTTTGTTTCACAGGATTTTCTGTCACATGAACCTCTGGAGATTTTCCAGGTGCATGGCTAGACTCTCCGTCTATCAGACCTTCCACCTTATCTACTATCTTATCAATCCGAGCATCTTGATTTTGAACATATTTGGTTAGGCCATCAATTGCCTTTGCCAGATTCGCAAGCTGCTCCTCTATAGACGAGGCATTAGTTACCATCGCTTGCATAATCACTGGAGATGTTGGAGAGTAGCACGGATTATCGCACAAGTTGATTTATGAAGTGCTCAACTTATGCGGTGTAGTCAGAGATGATGAGTTGCTTGAACGATCATCGCTCTTTTCGCCAGAGTATTTGGAACCAGAATGCTCAAGTAGAACTAAAGTCTTCTTAAGCGATTCAGCCACGCTGCTTCCTCCTTCCGAAGCACTTCCATTGGACTTCGTTTCTTTTGGGGTTGAAGATCCCAAAACTGGAGTTGGCGCGGACGACACTGAAAGTGTTTGTCGTCCTAACAAGCCTGTCTTGCTCCTCGTGACAGCTCCTAAGCTTTCGAAAGTAACACCAAGGATGATTTCTACTTCAGCAGAGAACTTTGAATCAGCAGCCTTGGAAGCACTTGATTGAGAGTTGACCTTCTTGGAAGTCATTTCAATGTTCTTCAAAATTGCATCGCCCACACATGTGTTGAGGGACATTCTACTAAGAAAAACACCTGTTTTCTCGATCCAAACTGGAAAACAATAATTATAGTAGTCCAAACCCATAATAAAGTCGATCGTCATACTATGGAAAACATGACTCCATTCGTTGCTTCCATAATCATATGTAGCCCTGTCTAGGAATTTCTTATAGGTTCAAATGAGGGTAAGTAAACCGTGGGTTACCCCTAACCATTCTCTACAAAAAGGTTTATCATAATCAATCATCATGTGCTCATGAAGGTCATGAATTAATATAGCCTCATCTTTCTGTGTATGAAAAGCAAGAACACCACCTTTCCATCTGAGCCAATGAAAGGAATCATTGACGTAAACAGGTTTAGAACCATGCAAATGAAATGGTTCATGTATATTCATTCTCAACGGGATTTCGCGCCACACACCAGATAGCTCTGATGACAATACACTAAAATTGTGCCCATCTCTTTCAAGCAGCCCACCACTGGCTATTTATTACCAACATATAATGATCTGAAATAGGATAATCAACAATGAAGCCTGGAACAATTAGACTACAATAACTATCTTTATCTGGGTGTCGAATCAAGTGGTGTGCCCCAGTTATAGGATTGAGAATACAGAAATTCTTAGATTCATTAAAGTCGATGAGAACTAGACCCTTAGATATAGCTAAAATGTTAACCCTAACGGATAAAGTTGTCGTCTCAAAATTATGACTGGCTGGTATATTGTTTAGAGAGATTTTATGAAGAGTTTCAGACACAGATCTATCTAGTGAATTGATTAGTGTAGAGATCTTTTGACGTTGGGACAAAGTTTGAAGAAATTTAGGATCAGAAATTCTAGCGTAAAAAATCCTTGTTCAGAACTTTACATTGAACTACAAACTTCAAAGGCAAGTATGAGATGATTTTCACAACTAAATCATCAAGCATAGTCATTTTCTGATCATGCATTTGATTCCTTAATTTCTGTTTTTTCTGGTCATAAGAAAATACTAAATCCGAAACAATTTATGTTTTTCCTATTTCAATTAGGATTAGTCTTCAACACTAAACTGTATTCAAATATGAATATTTATAATTGAGGTTTCTTCCTATTTTCAGGTTCATAGTTTGAAATATAAAAAGATAATCTAGTATTTATAGTAGTTCAATACATAATCTATAATCTATATCTATAATTTATATCTATATCTATATCTATAATAATAATAATAATAATAATAATAATAATAATAATATATAGGGTGAAAATCATTTTCACCCCCCCCCCAAACTCTGACCCCTTCAACATTGAACAATAATCATGCTCCCCCTTTATCCTATGCAATGTCCATTTTGTCCTTATAATTTTAATTCTATATTTATGTAATATCTTTTTATATTATATGTAATGAACATTTTTTTTAACATGGATATTTGTAGCATTTTATTTAAGTTTATTAACTTTATACGCAAATTAATACGTTTTATAAATTTATCACAAAATTCAATGTTATTTTTTAAGATCGTTATTTTAGTATTATATGTATTAAAGAGTCGTTTGGTGTGAGGTATAATTATAATAATTCAGAGATAAAGTTCATGATTATTTATCCTGCGTTTAATTAGATGTATTAGGTAGTCTCAAAATTATTTATCGCATCATTCATACCACAGTGATGAGATAAGTTATCACACATATATACATGTTAGTACAATTTATTTTGTAATAACTAATCCCGGAATAACTTGTTTCCAAACAACCACCCCTAAGTGTGTATATATACATATGTATGTACATGCATGTGAGTATATTTTCGTGTTTTATCACTCTCTTACTAAATTCGTTTTGGATTACTTAACTTTTTGCTGATATTACACAATCCTTGAAAAAATTTTACTTAGAGGTATATTTTGCTAAATTAACCTTATTAATGATAATTTGAAACTATTAATGATAATTTGAAACTTTAAACTTTTCTATATTATTACTTTATATAGTTATTTAACACTAAAGGATAGAAAAAAAAAATAATACAATTCTCTTGATTTCACAAATTGAGCAGCTAAATTAAAACATTTATTTTTAGCATAAGATCAAGTGATAAGAAACGATATTATCTACTGACTATATCAGTAAATAATCTTTGATTGTCATTAATAGAGTATTACATATTTTATAATTTATATAAATAAATATAATCTTTAAAATTTGACCTTATTTTTATTAGAGAAAAACATCTAGTATCCCCGAACTATGACCAAATTTGCTACGACACATGGCAAATTCACGGGGGCCTTATTACCCCTTAAACTGAATTTTAGCGTATTTTTGTCAATCATTTTAGCTAAAGTGATACCTTTTGTCAATCGTTTTAGATGGCGTGACACCTTTGATATGAGCTCCATTTTATGTAATAAAGTGTCACATTAACACAAAAAAAATGATAAAAATACGCTAAATTTGAGTTCAGGGGATAGTAGGACCCCTGTGAAGTTGGAGTGTGTCGTAACAACTTTGATCATAGTTGGTACTAGAGGCTTATCTCTTTCATTTTTTGTTTGTATTTTCTGCATTGAAAGATGTTTATAAAATTAGTAGTACTTATTATTTTAACTTGTTAAAATAAATATATAGTTTTGATTATTATTAATAAAACTAATTTTCTTATTATGTTAATTTACTTCTTAAAGATCATTATTAGCTTATATATTTCTTACTTTTTTTTTCTAGAAGATAATGTTTATGTTTTTATGAAAAATTTGTTATATGAATAATGTTTATGTTTTTATGAAAAATTTGTTATATGAATTTTTTTTTTTAAAATGAAAATATGATGATTTTAAAGGAGTTAAAAAAAAAAGAATAAAAAAATTGATGATAAAGGGTAAAATAGAAATTTTAAAAAGTCAATTATGATAAAGGAGGAGTATGATTATTGTTTAAAGTTGGGGGGGGGATTTTTAAGACAAAGTTGGGGAGGGAAAATTATTTTGACCCATATATATAATAATATATTAAAAGGGTTCTTTCAAAAAGAGCAGCATTTTGCTATAAAACCCATCTTTCATAGCCATATTTTACATAATTACCATTGGGGAAAGGACAAAAATAACACCTAAAACTAAAATAATTCTACAAAACTAACACCTTAATTCTAAACCCCGGTAAATAGCCACTGGGGAAAATAATTCAAACCGAATGGTCATTTGGCGTGTGTGGGGGGTGGGCATCATTAATAATGCTAATTGTAATAGATACTCCTCATATTATTTGAATAAAAAAGCCGTCACGCCACAAACTTATAAGAGGAAATGAAAATAAATTACTTAGTTACTACTTAATAAGAGGAAATTATTACATTGAACTAATTATAACTTTTTCCGCATTAGAAACCAATTGATGAATAGCATTTTAATTCCCTGCTTTACATAATTTGCACATTGGATATTTTTCAACAAAACCAATCATTTGAATGCAAAAGAAATTGGTCTCTCTGTATTCATTATTCCACATACTTTTAATAAAAATTACATTGCTTCGTTGGTAGTACCTGATGGGAACAATTTCTTATAGGCTATATAATAATGATAAAGTTTCTATACATATACATATTCTATATAAATAATTATATCATTTTTCTACACATTCTATACAATTTTTAACTACAATTATTATTTAGATACATATTTTATACGACTCTATATAGTTTCTACATGCATTCTAAAAATGTATCAATCTAATATAAGAGAGTATCAATTGAGTATATGGACACTGCAAGTGTATCAACGTAGTATAAAAGTATATTAATGTGGTATAAAAGAGTATCAATTGGGTATAGGGACTGCATGTGCTGGCATAAAATTTCATTTCTCTTTTTTTAAAATGTGTATCAATATAGTATAAAAGTGTATCAATTGAGTATAAAGGTTGCATGTGCCCAATTGGACCAAATGGCTAAAAAAGGGAATTAAAAATAGCCGACTGGCTACAGTTGTTCATCTTTTCAAATTGTGGCCATTTTTTTTTAAAAAGGTCAGCCCATGTCCTTTTTCCATTACCATTTATAGCCACTGTATTCGATTTATGTCCGCTGTATTTGGTTTTACAGATAGTATGTATTCATATAAAATATGAATACAGTTCCTATTAGTCGCGTCAAAAATGAAATTCAATGTTTTTAAAAAGAAAAAAAATCTCAATCACACTTATCTCGTTGAACTGAATATTTTCATGCCTAACACTACTATTATCTTTTTTTATATTTTTTTATTTTTTGGGGTTTTCCCGATTTTTCTTCTTCTTTTTTCTATTTTTTCAACCTTTATTTTTTTCGTTTCTTTCTTTTTCTTTTTTTCTTTTTTTTTTCTCTCTTTAATCTGTAACCTCTATTTCTCTTTCTTCTTTTCTTTTCTTCTTTGATTTTTTTATTTTCTTGTTTGTACTTATTTTCTTTATTATTTTTTTTGTTCTATTTTATATTTTTGTATTTTTGAAAAATATGACTAGTCGTGCACAAGTCATGGATGATAACGTAAATACCACAATTGTTTATCGTATTTGTAGTCACACCGCCATTTATATTTTTGTATTTATTGATATAACTGTATTTGTATTTTAAAGTTCGCACTTGTACTTATATTTTATAGTTAGCATTTGTATTTGTATTTAATAGTTCAAACTTGTATTTGTATTTGTATTTATTAGTTTGCGCCATCATTTATATTTTATATAATTCACACTTGTATTTTAAAGAACAATTTTATATTTGTATTTTATAATTGATTGCATAATATATTGGATTATATTTATATTATGGTTTTATTGTGTTTGTATATTTAGATTACATTTGAATTATACTTGTATTTGTATTCTATTTTCTTCATTACCTTTTTATTTTTAAGAAATTATTTTATATTTGTATTTGTAAGTTGGTTGCATATTGTATGTCGTCGTGACTATGTACAATTTATCATTTATATTTATATACAAACAAGTAAGTGCATTAATTGTATTTTCTTGATTCTAAAGTATATAAATATGCAATGTATCATTTGATATAAATGTACCATTTTGTATTTATATATCAAAATTATCATTCATATTTGTAAATAAACAAATATCACTTGATACAAATACAATGACAAACAAATGAAACAAATGATTTTACAAATATAAATATAATATGTATTTGTATAAAACTTTGAGTTGTATTTATTTATATCAATAAATACAACTCGTATCAATAAATACAAACAAGTATTCGTGGAAACAAAATCAATCGTTCCTTTTCAATAATTAAAAAAATACAAATGATAGTTCATACTTGTATTTATATGTTATAGATCGCATTTGTATTTATATTTTATAGTTCACACTTGTATTTATATGTTATAGTTTGCATTTGTATTTGTATTTTATAGTTCGTACTTATATTTGTGTTTGTTAGTTCGCACAAATGAAAAGAAGGAGAAAATTGAAAAGAAAAAAAAAGGAAAAAAAAAAGGAGAAAAAATGAGAGAAAAAGAAGGAGAAAAATATACAAAAAAAGAAGAAGAAGGAGAGTAATAGAAAATAAGGAGAAAAAGGGAAAAAAATGAAGGAGAAAAAATATAAAAAAGGGAGAAAAATGAAAATTAAAAAAGAAAAAAAATGAATAAAAAAAAGTGAAAAAAGAAAAAAATAAAGAGAAAGCAACAAAAAAAAGGAAAAGAAAAAACAGAAGAAGAAAAAATTGAAAAAGGAAAAAAAAAAAGAAGAGAATAATAGAAAATAGAAAAAGAGAGAAAATATATGAGAAAGGCTATGAATTGTAACTAGGAATAACTAATATGCAAGAGGGGGTTATAAATTGTAATTAAATAAAAATTAGGCTTAAGTGGTAATAAAAGCCCAATAATGACTAATCCGAGTAATTTTCCCTATATTAAAAGTGTGAAGACTCTTAGAAAAGTGATTTGAACTTTTTGCCCTTCATTAAAAGACCTTCCTTTAGACAAAACTGTCTTTTCACTATTTTCTTCAATTTATTATTTAATTATTTTTATTATATTAACTAGACTCCTAAAATATATGTGACTCCTAAAATATATGGAAGGAGAATCAATTAATATTTTTCTTTGTATTGATCAATTAGAAAAATACTCCTAAAATAGGATAGAAAAATACTCCTAGGATAGAAAAATACTCCTAAAATAGAACTCTATTAAGAAAATACTTCGAGATGCACTTCTTTATATAAATCTTAAAAGTCATAGGCAACACATCGATGGTGGTACTTTTTTTCCAACACACGTATGCGTTCTTTTTGGGGTAAAGTTCTCTTAGCAATTAATTTGATTTGTAATTGTTTTGGGTTAAAATCGTTTACACCCCCAACTTTACTGTAAAAATCAAACACCTTCCTCAATTTTGAACAATAATTATTCTCCTTTTTTTTTTCCTATTTGATTTTTTAAAATACCTATTTTACCCTCATATTTATATCAACATTTATATCTCTTTTTTTAAAAGAAAAAATACTTTTTTATAAAAATATTTTTTTATTTTTAATCTATATAACATATTTTCTATAAAGTTGAAAATTATTTTTAAGATAAAAAAATAAAAGTCAGAAATGTTAATTGAGTATATAATTAATGACAAACTATAATATTATAAATGAGCAAAAATAGTAAAAGTTAATTTTATTAAAAATCAAAACTATAATATATATTTATACGTGAAAATAATACGTAATTATAATTTTATAAATATATTTTAGTGTAGGTATACAAAATAATTAATAGTCGAGGGTCTTTCAGAAATAATAGTAAAGTTTGTGTACCCCTACCCTCCTCAGACCTCACTTAAAAAATTTCACTAAATATGATGTTGTTGTAGATGTATATTTGTTACAAATCAAATGATTGTTGTTGATGAATTTAAAATTATAATTTAGAAAATAATTCATATTAACAACCAAAACTCGTTTATCTATATAGACATTAAAGAATAAGAGAAAATCAAAATATGCATCTATATACATAATTACATACTCACATACATACTTAATACATATAATATAAAAAAATTGAATGTAAAAAGTACCTTTATATTTTGTAATTAATTATAAAAGAATTTACTAATAATGTTAAAAGGTGGGCTTGAGAATTTGTATACCTACATTGAAATATATTTATAAAATTATAATTATCTATTATTTTCACGTATAAATATATATTAGAGTTTTGATTTTTAATAAAATTAATTTTTACTATTTTGCTCATTTATTTCATTATAGTTTGTTATTAAATTATATACTCAATTAATATTTCTCACTTTTATTTTTTCATCTTAAAAATAATTTTAAAATTTTATAGAAAATATGTTATATAGATTAAAAAATAAAAAAATATTTTTATAAAAAAGTTTTTTTTTTTTTTTTTTAAAAAAAAAAGAGATACAAATATTGATATAAATATAAGGGTAAAATAGGTATTTTAAAAAATCAAATAGGAAAAAAGAGGGAGAATGATTATTATTCAAAGTTGAGGGGGTGTTTGTTTTTACAGTAAAGTTGGGGGTGTAAACGATTTTAACCCAATTGTTTTAGGTTTGGTTATTTGATATAAATAGGAAATCATAATATTTAATACTTTAAAATTAATTAGAATTTCACCTTATATTTAAAAAAAAAAATAACTTGATTAAGTTGCATGTTTAGATTGGTGGATGTTTAATTTTCAACCCTCAACTTTTTCACTGTTTTTGTCAACATAATAGAATTCAACGAGTGTATATATATGTATTTTCTTTATTTTCATTCAAGTCATTCTTTAGGATCAAATTTTTTTCTCAGACAAGAATTATTTTCATCAAAATTGAAGCTTTGTGATTATTATTGTATTATTTTGTTATAGTTTACAGATCGTAGATGAATTTACAGGTGGTAGATGAATGTCGGTCGATTTTTAGAAATTTTTTGGATAAAAGTTTGGTTTAATTGTATTGTATTTATATCTTTATTTTGAGAGTTCTTTTTTTTTGTGTGTGTGTAAAAGTTAAATTTAGTTATATTATTTTGATATCTCTATTACCATATTATTTTGTTATAGTTTACAGGTGGTAGATGATTGTCAGACGACTTTGAGAAATTTTTTGTGTAAAGTTTAGATTTAATTATATTATTTTGATGTCTTTATCATCGTATTGTTTTGTTGCAGTTCACAAATGATAAATGGATGTCGATCGGTTTTGACAAAAAATTTTTGTAAAGGTTAGGTTTAATTAAATAAATTCTCCAAAAGATGTTGAATCTAATTATTGTCATCTTTATTATTTAAACAAATATACTATTTAGTGTAACGTTTGAACTCAATAAAGTGAGGTACACGCGCAAGACACGCACACCTAAACTAGTTTGAATAGAAAAGAGAAAACATATCAATTCCCAAACAATTTGACCACAAAACTCAATTAGACATTAAGCAATTAAAGAAATAAGAAAATAATAAATCCTAAATACTTTATGTGTTTTCCTATTTCAATTTAGGATTAATCCTCAACACTAAACGGTGTGAGTAGTGTTTAAGAGATAAGATGATATTTTAAAATATAAAAAGATAAATCTAGTGTTTATAGTAGTGCAATACATTATTTTAATAGAAAACATAATTCCCAAAGAATTTGACTGCATAACTCAATTAGACACTAAATTAAAGAAATAAGAAAATATTAAATCCTAAACAATTTATGTTTTTTCCTATTTCAATTTAGGATTAATCTTCAACACTAAACGGTATGAGTAGTCATTAAGAGATAAGATGTCAAATATCAATGTTCATAATTTAGATTTTTTCCTATTTTTCATATTTATAGTTTGAAATGTAAGAAGATACTCTAGAGCATTTGTACTTTAGAATTAACATTTTACCTTATCGTGTAAAAAAATGTAATAGCTAAATTGAAGTTTAACTAATATTCAAAAATGCATAGTATTTCATTCTCTATGTTATAAAGAATTCAAATAGGAATAAGCAATATGACAAGCAAAAAGAAAAACAAGATAAACACATACAGATTTATGTGGAAATTATTGACGGAAAAAAATTACAGGCAGAAGAGGAGAAATTCACAATATCGGAGAGGAATACAAGAAAGAGTCAAAGTTCCCAATGACACACGAGAACCATCATATTGAAATCAATCCTCTAAGTCGCACTTATATAATACTTGCATACAAGAAAATTCTAAACTCAAAAACATACGTGTCCATACCTTATGTCAAAGGCAAGTATGGGATGATTTTCACAACTAAATTATCAAGCATGGTCATTTTCTGATCATGCATTCGACTTCTTAATTTCTTTTTTGTGGTCAAAAGAAAATAGCGAGTATCTAGTAGATTCTATAACCCGATGAGTTAAACCTTTTTAATTTTTGCTCTAGTAAACCAATGCCAAGGGCTTGCAACGACGACGGTTGCATAGTTTGTGGGAAAGATGGTGAACTTATTTTGTGGAATTTAGCACTGCAAGACATATCTTATGTTAGCTACTAATATTTTTATTTTGTAAGTGTTCTTATTGATGTCATATTAGTTGCTATTGTTACACAATAATGAAAATCATTGTGTCAAATTGATATTTATTTATTAGCATTTTTTTATTGGTTAAATTGAAAATTGAACCGTTAAGGACCAAGAACCGATAAATCTAAAACCGATAAAAAAATATTTTATTGATTTAACATATTTAAACAATAAAAAATCAATAAACTCAATCGATAACATATAAAATCGAACCGAACCGACCAATGCACTTACCTAGTTAAAAAAGCTAAGTGTTCTTTCTTATTATTATTTCCACATAAAAGAAGAAAACAAATTTTTGAATTAATTTTTAATTTGCTTGGACAAATAAATTTTTATGGTGTCATTATCACTTTTTTCATGACTCGACATTTTATGTATAGCTTTTTAAAAGTCCATATAATTAATCAAATTTATCAAAATGAATGAGAACTTATGAAGCAATTAATCCTTTATTTAGGAGTAAAATGGACAAAAAAAGTCATGTGAAGACTCCAAAATTGAATATCTTCCCTTATTTATATATATATATATATATATATATATATATATATATATATATATATATATAGTGGTAATTTATTTCAAACTCAACCTGATTCCACCAAACCAACAGGTTGAAAAAAGATGAATACTACAAAAGCTAAAGCACCATGCGCATAAATTAATGATATACCTTAATGGCTTGTTTTAAAGTTGTGAAAACTGTTCAAAAAAACTACAAAAGGAGAATTGAAACGATGTAAAAAGATAGTTTCTTACTTTATATTTCTGTCAGAGGTTATTTTCAAGAAACAACAACTTTACCAGTTACTCTAAGGCAACCCTTCAATTGAAATGAAGATCTCTATATAAATTATAAAATAAGAAGGAATTTTAATAAAAAACAAAGGGACAACCTAACAGGACCGGACAAAAATATTTCAATATTCAAAGTATAAATAGGGAAAATAATGTATTTAGTAGAAGGTAATGACGTTTTATGTAAAATATTTGAGGTCCATCCTTATTTCTTTTCATACAGGGATTGTGCTTCACACGACTGGACGTATTTTGATTTAAACTAGAAAAATAAAAAAATTAAATAGAAATTTTAATTTCAATTTGATTTTTTGGTTTATCGAATCGATTTCAGTTTTCAATTTTTGAAATTCGGTTAAACGGTTTGATTTTCAATTTTTCAAAAAAATAATTCGGATAAACCGATTAACCGAAATTCTACAAATAATTAATAATATTATATATATATATATATATATATATATATATATATATATAATTTAATATAATATGATATAATATAAATATATAATAGCAACTCTAATAACTAATAAGTAATAGCACGCCACATACAACTAACAACATACATCAGTCCAATAGTTGAACAATCGATCGAACCATAGAACACCGACAAGATAGTCGTCTGTACAACAACACTGGAGCTAGTGACCAGACGACCATTGTGGGCTGCAGTGCGCAGTGCCATCTGTGGTCTTTCCAGCAGGGACCACTCTTCCGAGTTTTGACTTTTTATGTAAACTTATACATAATGAAGTTACATATTATGTTAATCTTATGGTTATATCATTTAATTTCATTCATGTTGAGTTATTTATATCTGGAAATGGAAAATAGGTTTGAATTTTTTTTTTTAAAAGAAATCATTAATTTTAAATGTACAGTCATAACAAAGAGAGGTTCACTACTTTAATCTTCAAAATCGAAATAAAAATCCGAAATAACCGAACCGAATTTGTAGAAATCGAACCGAACCAAAGTTATTTCGGTTTGATTACGGTTGTCATTTTCGACAATCCAAAAATCAAAAAATCGATCCGACATTAAACTATCAAACCGAACAAACCAAATGGCTAGCCCTAGTGCTTCATGTTCTTTTCCTAAAATTATCAATGATATGAAACTGAATGAAGATATAGTTCTTTTCCCACTTGCAAGTGAAGCTTGCAATTCACAATGTAAAATTCTAAGCAGGTTTTTAACAATAAAATTTGTGAGCCATATATATCACGAAGTATAGCTTGGCTGTGGTTTCATGATCAAAGAAGGTCAAGACCTATAGTTAGACTCTAATTTTGCACATTTTTAAAGTTATCCTTTCTAACTTTGTTGGTGACCAAAGAGACAATTTAACTTGTTAAAAATGTGTTTGTTAAGCATAGTATTAAGAAAATATAGCTGCGTGAAAGTAACACGCTATTATGTTGTTTTCCCTTTTCCCTTTCTTCCTCAACCCTCTATTTTCTTTTATATTAATACTCCTACAAAAAGTTAAAACACCTTTGATTATGAGTTTGGTCTAATTTCTTTCACTATAGCTCTCTTCTTGTCTTTAGTTTATGCTATCTCGTCAGTAATTCTAACAACAGAGATTAATATTGTGACAATGAGAGATGATGGGGTTTATGATTCTTATCCTAGCAATCAAGACATTAAGAAGTAAAAGATGAGAAAAGAAAAAATTTACTGATTATATCTGCACTAGTGAAAAGGTCTGCACTCGTGCGGTTATAAAATATATTTTTGTCTTACAACTATGAAATTGGATGCAAACAAATTGTCATAGATGAAGAAAAATAATGTTAGTATCTCAAAAATAAAATAATATTCATTAATTTAATTCCTTGTTTTAATTAACTTTTCATTTCATCCATTAAGAGGTCAATTTGAATTTGAATTGTTAAGTCAATTGACTTTACAACTGACAAAACAATTTTTTCATTCATAACTCAGATATTCCATTTTGGCTTTTAATGGGTTCTTTATTGAAATTAAATATCATTTGATTCCTTTACCGTTCTAAGAATATATACTATATTATATGTTAGAGGGTGAGAGATATAGAAAACAAAATACTTTTCTTCTTATTTTGAGTTGTCGGGTCTTCTAAAAAGGTATATATTTGTCAGTTTCTAACTCCTAATTCAATATTAGAAGAGTTTGTTGAATCCGTGAATACCTTTAACCGGTGAGATATTTTTAAAGATAGTGACAGAAGCACGCCTCAAGTTAGAGAAATTCCGTGAATCACGAAAAGGATCAATTTGCTATTGACAACACCAACATTCCTGCACAAACATGTCATGGTGTTGTCCTTATTGTGCCTTTGCATAACTTTACCAAACACATTCCGGATGTTTCAAAAGTGGAAGTTTTTGGTGGACAGAATTTCAAGTAAGGGTGTCAAACGGGCCAGTTTTAACCGGCCCAAACAAGCCCATTAAAGAAAATCGGACCGGTTTGACTCAGCTCGGTAGGCCCAAGGGCTTTAAGGGCCCGAGTCCCGGTCCGATTGGGTTTTGAATTTGGGTCCGGTTAACTCGGACCGGACTCAACCCGGTTAAGGCTCGCCGGTTAACGGGATAAGCCCAGATAAGCCCGGATAAGCCCAATTTATTTTTTTATTTTTTTATTTAAGATTTTGGAAAAATTGGGCCAAACTAGCCGCTGGCCCAACGGCTATAACGGCTAGTTTGGGCCCAAATATAAAAAAAAGTTTTTTTTTAATTTAAAATCATTTTTTAATCTCAAAAAAAATTCTATAAATACCCTACATTTTCAAATTATTTTCCACACAATTTTTCATCCTCTCAAGTCTCAAATCTCATTTCTCAATTCTCAAATATTCTATATATTTAATTTCTAAAGTGCTCACTTTAATTTTTTTAAATTTTGTAATTACTAAGTACGAGTGGAAGTTTCTAAAGTCGCAACCTTCGGATACTTCCAAAATTTGGTATTATCGTTCCATCTCTTACTTTTAATTTATAATTAGTGTATTAATTGTTGAATATTTATTTTTATTACTTTTTGTGTATTTTGAATATTTTTTAGTTTGATTTATGCTATGGATACATTAAGAAACCTCGGTAAAAGTGTCAAATTTTTTTTCCCGAAAGTGGTAGTGGTAGCAAAAAGCGAATTACTAGCGGTAGAGGTACTTCAAGTACTAGATATACCCGTGTGCCTTCACCTCCAGTAACACTTAGTCAACCTTTTGAGGAAGAAATAGGTGTAGGTGCTCACGATATGGATTATTTAGAAGTTCAGGAAAATTACGGTATAGAAGAAGAAAATGAAGTAGATGCGGTTGATTTAGATGAAGATGATGAAAATATTGGTGAGACACCCAAAGTAGGAAATGCTAACGTTAGATCCGAATCGGTTAATCTCCCTCCCCGTCCTCCCCGTGCCCCAAGAGCTCGTAAACAAACTAGTGTTGCATGAAAATTTTTTGAACGTATATCAGATACTGAGACAAGCAAAGGGGTACGGGTACGTTATCAAAAAATATATAAGCATAAAAAAAGAGGCAAGCAAAGGGGTACGGGTACGTTAATGAGACATTTAGCTGAAGACCATGAAAGAGAGTTAAAAATTGTACAAGGTGGTGAGGCTGTTGGTGGGCCCACACAAACTAGAATGGACCCAACAACCGGTCACGTAACGAAGAAGTATAATAAATTGAGGGACCGGGAAGAAATAGCAAAAATGGTAGCTGTAGATTGTTTGCCTTTTAGTTTTCCTTCTTCTGATGCTTTTATTCATTATATTCAAGCAATTTATAATCCTATGTTTAATGGTATTCCTAGAAGTACTTGTCGGTCTGATATTTTTAGACTTCATTCACAATATTGTTTTTATTTATCTACATTGTTAAAAAATATTCAATGTAGAATATCCCTAACTTCTGATCTTAGTCGTGCTGTAAATAAAAATGATTATTTAACTGTTACTTGTCACTGTATGGATAGTAATTTTGTGATGCAAAAACGTATTCTTGCTTTTTTATATGATGTAGATCGTAAACATACTGGACAATTTATTGCTGACTCGATACATAAAGTTGCAGCATTTTATGGTATCGAAAATAAAATCTTATGTATCACTTTTGATAATGCTTCTAACAACAAGACTGCTACAACAAAGTTGAAATCTAAGCTATCACCGCTGTTACCTGAAATTTTTCATATTAAGTGCGCATGTCATATATATAATTTAATTGTAAAAGATGGTCTTGATTTTTTTGAGATTTATATTGAAAAAATCCATCTTGCTGTTGGTTTTATACAAGGATATAATCGTAGATCGAGAATTAAAGAATTTAAAGTTAAATGTTAAGAAAATGGAGTTGCACCGATATTGATGCCTGAGGAAATTGATATTAGATGGAATTCTACGTATGATTTTTTAAAAACTTGTTATAAATATAGAGTTCCTATTACATTAGCTTTTAACCAACATTGTGGTTCATTTGCTGATTCTTCCGATTGCATGCTACTTGATTCTGATAGGGTTGTAATTAATGATCTTGTTAAGTTTTTGAAAAAAATTTATATAGCTACGGTTGCATTTTTCGGTGCTTATTATCCTACTGTTTGTAATATTTTGGGATATATAACCGATATTTCTGGTTTGATCATAGAATATAAAAATAAAGAAGGTTATGAAAATGTTGTTAGTGCCATGTTTACTAAATTTAAAAAATATTTTTTTCTGATTCCCCCTATTTTCTTGGTTGGTGCTATGCTAAATCCGTGCATTAAATACCATACTATGTGCCACTTTAGTACTCTTATTTATCGTAACTTAGAAATAATTACTAACAATGATTCTGAATAAGTACAACCTGATTTGTGGACGGCTACGTCTGATGCGAATGCTTACATAGATAAATTATATAACCACTATGATGATTAAGTTGATTTAGCTGTACCGACACATATCAGTCCAACTGTCGCTCCTCATCCTCCTGAGGTGCCATCATTTTCTAAAGGACCGGCACATTGTGGTTTTCTTGATTCCTTTTATGATTTACCATGTTGGAACAGTGTTGACGAGAGAGCTTACAGATCAACTTATCGGGAAGAGCTTAAGTATTATCTTCGGTCTCTGCCAGAGGATCGCAGACGACGGATCAACACGTTGGATTGGTGGAGGAATAATGAATCACAATATCCTGTGCTTTCAAGATTAGCTAGAGATATCTTGAACGTTCCAATGTCAACCGTTGCATCGGAGAGCGCCTTTAGTCAGGGACGACAGCAACTTGGAGACAAGCGTCACTCATTGGGAAGCAATGTAATGAATGTTTTAGTTTACCTCAGAGGTTGGATTAGAGCAGAAAGAAGAAATCAAGGAATGGAACCGAAGCCGAATGGCGAGCAGAAACTTGAAGAAATTGTGACTTCGCGGGAGAACTCAGCAGAATCAAGTCCAATGCATGGGGTTGCCCCCATTGACTTTGACTATCCTATGCAAGTTCCCGTTAATTTTAACATGGATGAGTTGGAAAAAATGATACATAGTTTGTAGATTTTTTATTCATGTAAATTATAAATTTTGGATCATTTT
>NC_061113.1:238653991-238664372 GCF_002878395.1 Capsicum annuum
TATATATATATATATATATATTGTACTATTGTAGATTTGTAGTATACGTTTTATTTAAAGTAGTACGTATAGTCATATATAATTATATATTGAATGATACGTATATATGTGTAATTGTTTACATATATTTTAAAAAATATATATTGTATAATTATAGTGTATATAGTGTATATAATTGTAGTGTATGTAGTTTATATTAGATTTTTCATTTTTTTTAAACGAGTTTGATCGGGTTTAGGTGGGTTTAATCGGGTTGGGTTAAGTGGGCCGGTTCGGAGTTGTTTTCAACATTTTTACTGTTGAACCCGGAACCGGCCCAGCCCACCTAACCCAACTCGAACCGGAACCGGCCCACAACCCGGTTAAACTAAATGGGCCGGTTCCAGTTTGGCCTGGCCCGGCCCACTTGACACCTTTAATTTCAAGAGATGGCTCTTGACATGTATGGAGTGGCATCTGCACTAATGGAGGATTCAAAACCTAATGAATCTGCTTCTTATCAACTTAATCAGTGGATTTATGCAAACAAGGTATGTAAACACACAATTTTAAGTACTTTTTCTAATAAATTATTCGATGTGTATTATTATGATAAGGAAGCAAAGGAGATTTGAAAGTCGTTGCTTGCCAAATTGTTGGAACCTTGAAGTTTTGATGAATGATAATATGAATAAAAACAAGTTGATATACGTGTTCCACTGATCCGACAAGTTCAAGAGTAGAAGTCCATGGTACAAATGATTAAGAATCAGAATCAATTAATTCGGTGCAACTGGAAAATTCAAATTACTAATAGAACAAGTTGAATTTGATTCAAACACTTGATGATAAGGTAAAGTAAGTTGAGTTGAAAAAGGAGTTCTATGTGAAGAAGGAGTTTCACTTCTAAACATATCCTGAAGAGTCCTATGCGTAGAAAGGAAAAGATTCTGATAAACTCTTGAAGATTCCTATGTGTAGAAGGGAAAAGATTCTGATAAACTCAAGGAAATAAACATGTGTTGATTTAAAAAGCTGGAGTTTGACTACAACACTAAGGAGACAAGAGTTGGAATTGAAGAAGGAGTCTCACTTGAAGTATAACTCTATAAGTTCTGGTTGAAGAGAGAGTTTGAAATAAAGAATGACTCTTTGAAGAGCTGTGCTTAAATAGAAGATGTATCATTCAGAGTAACTCACGCACTTACAAAGATGAAAAGGATAATCGACAGATTGACTTCATGAAGTGCTACTCAATCACTGAAGAGACACATTGAAGAACCTGGTCCTAATATAGATTCTAACTAAGAGTTTTAGCGTTGATTTTTAGGAGTTGTTCATTGTGTTGAACTATTGATGTAATATTAGTTTCAATGTGTTATAAACTAAACTAGGGGCTAGTCTTCGAGTTGGGAAAAACTCAGAGACTTTGGGGACGCATACCTTGGGGGGGGGGGTGTAGTTAGGATTTAGAGTTTTTAATTCCTAATTGTTGAGTTATAGGAATTAGAGTTTATAATTTCTAGGTTACAAGAGTTTTGTAATCAGTTGTTGTTGAGGCTCATTATTGTGTAGTGAAGTTGGGGTTAAATCCTGTAGAGGTACATGTCGTATTTTTTTTAAATTTTTTGAGCTGGATGTTTTCCATGTAAAAATCCACTGTGTTATTTTCTTACTGTTTAGCTAGTTTGGAACATGTTAGTCAACATGTTCCATTGATAGACAACAGTTAGGCAAAAATAAGAAAATCAGTAGGGCATGTACTCTAACAAGTGGAATCAGAGTCAGGTTGTCTTAAAAAGGAGTTAACACCTAAGACAAAGATCACTATGATGAATTCTGCATCACCTACTGGTCACAATAAAGGTCAATCCACTACTAGACCTCTACTCTTTGATGGTTCTCACTTCATTTGGTGGAAAGCTATAATGAAAACGTATCTTCACAGTGTAGATTATGAATTATGGCACAAAATTATTGATGGACCAACAATTCCTATGAAGACACTGGACGGAGAACAAGTGAAAAAGGTAAGGAGTGAATTCACCCCAGAAAATTTTGTTGCACTAAAAAAGAATTCAAAAGCCAAAAATATTCTTGTTTGTGGTCTTGGTCAAGACGAGTATGATAGAGTGTCTAATTGCAACGCTGCTAAACAAATCTAGGATGCATTGGTGAATGCACACGAAGGCACTATCCAAGTCAAAAAATTCAAAAGTGCATTACTTTTCACTGAATATGAGGCTTTCAAAATGGAGAAAAGTGAGTCACTACAAGAAATGATAACTAGGTTAACTTTATTGGTAAATGAGTTATCATCTCTAGGAAAGGTTTTATCTACTAAGGAACAGGTAGAGAAGGTCTTGAGAGTCCTACCAAAGTCTAAGTGGGATGTCAAAGTTACAACCATAAGAGAAGCTAAGGATCTCACTAGAATGTCCCTTGATGAGTTAGTTGGTAATTTGAAGACTTATAAGATGAACATGAAAGATCTAAATAGGGAATCTAAAAGCGATGAAGAAGATAATAAAACTGCTCTCATCGTCATTGGAGATTCAGACATGGAAGAAAATGATGGAACCTCTGAGGTGAGAGTGAAAGGAGGAAATTAAAATTAGTACATGGATAGAGCTTTCTCAAGGCATAAGACTGGAAGCAAATAAAGTTTCTTTCACTCAATACATTGGGGGAATGGATCTTTTGGAGATGGAAAAAAGAGCACCATTACTAGAGTTGAAAAGATTGAGAGAATTAAAACAAAAGTCTATCAAAGATGTCCAGATTAGCAGTGCTCATGTAAGGGGGAAGCAAAGGAGATCCTCTTTAAAAAAATAATCCAGTGCTTGGACCTGATTCGTATGAATCTTTGTGGACTAATGTAAGAAGCAGAGAAGGTAAGAGGATGACAGTGAAACTGATGAGTATGTTTAGGAACATATTGTACCACTAGGTCCAACTGTTGTACAAACTGAGGGCACATTGACAGGGGAAATAAGAAATTAAGAAATTGAATCATTGATAACACCAACACAAGTAGCTGATAATTTTGCTAGTAATTTATAAAAATTGGTGTCGTCAAAAGAATCTCGAGATATCTCATGGGAATCAATGACTTGAGACTATGGTATCCAAAAGAAAGCAGTTTTACTCTTGTGGACTATCAAGATTTTGTTTATGTGGGTTACTTAATTGACTGGAGAAGCACCAACGGCACTAAGTAGAAAGCATTTTAAAAGGAATAGGTTAGACTTGGGGATGATTAAAATTGCATAAAATCCCATCAATGACTGACTAGAATAACCATTTTCTTTTTAATCGTATTAGCTAAAATATTATTCGATTCAGTCTTCCACATTTAGTTTTGTGCCCCAATTCCAGATTTTTGACTCTTCTAACCTGATTTTGTATTAGATTATGCAGAAAAATAGGCACAAGCAAGCAATTGTGACCACAAAGTTCTTCTTATCAAGTATGCTCTACATTGACATAAGCATAGGTTGTCTAAGTTGAAACGTTTGAGCACAACTGTTCAATTTCTCATACTTCATCCTCCCTTTGTTCTATAATAATGACGAATTGGTTGACCAAATTTTCTTTGATTCTCTCCAAATGGTTGTGCACAAATGTGTTAATCCTACACTAAAAATTCTTTTTTCTCTCTCAACCAAAATATCAATTTTTTATACCATGGATTCGCCAAGCTTGATCATCAATCACATGCAATATATGTTTCTGAAGAAAGAAAAGATACATGCTCTCCCTTTTAGTTCCTAATTGGCTCAGATTTTTTAGGACTTCTCAATTCTAGTTCAGGTTTGACTTTTCAAATAACAATGGATGTTCTTGAACAGATGGATCATGTTATTCTACCTGTTTCAATAAGGAGGGATAATAATCATTTGCAAAAAAAATTGATAATCAAGAAATGATTTAGAAGTTGCACAAGACAGTCATGAAGTGGACTAAGAGGTCCTTCAGGCTAGGATCATGACTTTGAAGCTTGACCTTGATTGATAGAGAGATGAAAATGTTGAAGTTATTTGTCAATTGACACAGTTGATATCACCAGTTTCACCTTCCTTATCAGCTTCTCACTATTTATATCCTTAGCCATGTCCCACTTTTATACCATATTTTCTTATTAATGCTCAGTTGTTTTGCTTTATTTAGTACTAGCTTAGGTTTAATATGGAACATACGCTAGCAGTTAAATGGAGTGGTTATCTTTGCTAAATTGACCCATGTTCTTGCTCTCTTTAATACATTACTATGTTGGCTAAAGTCTTTGTCTGATTGTTTTTGTGATAACCCTAGTGGCCATGAATAGCATAACAAATCACTTTAGCTAGTATGTTATTGTATTGAAATGGTTTTTTGATGATGTCAAAAGGGGGAAGATATGGGTTGTGCAGTGTTTATAACTCATTGACTAACCTTATTTCATTCTAGTTTTTCATACTTCAGTACCTACAGGTAAAGTTGTTTCAATGCATAAAGACGAGAGGTTTGTCATCATCAAAAAGAAGAAATTTGTTGGAACCTTGAAGTTTTGATGAATGACAATATGAATAAAATAAGTTGATATATGTGTTTCACTGATCCAACAAGTTCAAGAGTGCAAGTCCACAGTACAAATGATTAAGAATTAGAATCAGTTAAATCGGTGCAATTGAAAAATTCAACTTACTGATCACGTAGGGAATAGAACAAGTTGAATTTAATTCAAACACTTGATGATAAGGGAAAGCAAGTTGAGTTGAAAAAGGAGTCCTATGTGAAGAAAAAGTTTCACTTCTGAGCAGATCCTGAAGAGTCTTATGTGTAGAAGGAAAAATATTCTGATAAACTCAAGAAAATAAACATGTGCTGATTTAAAGAGTTGGAGTTTGACTACAACACTAAAGAGACAAGAGTTGGAATTGAAGAAGGAGTCTCACTTGAAGTAGAACTCTATGCAATGAGAATTCTGATCGAAGGGGGAGTTTGAAATAAAGAATAACTCTTTGAAGAGTTGTGCTTAAATAGAAGATGTATCATTCAGAGTAACTCACGCACTTACAAAGATGAAAGAATAATTGATAGATTGACTTCACGAAGTGTTACTTAATCACCGAAGAGACACATTGAAGAACCTACTCCTAGTATAGAATTTGGCTAAGAGTTTAGCGTTGATTTTGAGGAATTGTTCATTGTGTAGAACTATTGATGTAACATTAGTTTTAGTGTGTTATAAACTGAACTAGGGGCTAGTTTTTGAGTTGGGGAAAACTCAGAGACTCTGGAAACACATATATTGGGGTGTGTGTAGTTAGGAATTAGAGTTTATAATTCCTAGTTATTGAGTTATAGGAACTAAAGTTTATAATTCCTAGGTTACAAGAGTTTTGTAATAAGTTGTTGTTGAGGCTCATTGTTGTGTAGTTAAGTTGAGGTTAAATCCTGTAGAAGTACAGGTCATAATTTTTCAAAATCTTTTAGAGCCGGGTGTTTTTCACGTAAAAATTCACTGTGTTATTTTCTTACTGTTTTAACTAATTTGGAACATGTTAGCCAACCTGTTCCATTAATAGACAACAGTTAGGCGAAAATAAAAAAATCAGTAGGGCACGTACTCTAACACAAATACACTGCTGAAGATGTTACAAAATTGAAGTTTGTTATTGGTAACTTTTATAAATGGGAGATGGCGGAGAAGAAAGATGTGTAGGTACAAATCAACGAGTTTCACAAACTTATTGAAGATATTAAGTCTGAGAAATCATTTACCAGAATAGTTCGTGGTTGTTGTATTAATTAAAAACCACAATCTTGGAGTGGCTACAAACGGAATTTGAAGCATAAGGAAAAACAATTATCTCTTGATGATTTGGTGAAACGCATCATCATTGAGAATACCAACAGAAAATAATCAATCTCTGTCAAAGCAAAGGAAATTGTTAGAAAAACCAATCTTGTGGAAGATAATAAATCTCGCAATATAGATAACAGGTCTAAAAAAGAATATGATGATAAAATCAGAGCCAACAATCAAATTTTCACGAAAAAAAAGATAATATTTTGTGTGTGGCAAACCAGGCCATTGCCCATTGGAAAAAATGACAATCCTGCTAAGCCTAGAGTAAATTTAGCTGAAGCAGATGATATTACTATGGCGGTCATTTCTCAAGTGAACATTGTGGCAAATGTGAGTGACTGGGTGATAGATTTGAATGCTACTATGCATATTTGTGTCAATAGAACTGATTTGGTGTCTTACATCCAAGTCAATGAAGGAGAAGAATTTGTGTATCTTGGTGATTCTACAACCATTCAAGTTCTGAAAAAAAAAAGATTCTTCAAACTCACACCTTGAAAAACATTGGCATTACCTAAAGCATCGCATGTTCCTAATATCCGAACCAACTTAATTTCAATGGGATTGTTAGGAAAAGTGGGGGTAAAAGTTGTTTTTGAATCTGATAAGATTATATTGACCAAATAATATTTTGTGGGTAAAAAATATTGTAATCGCGGTCTGTTATAAATGTATTTACATTATAGTGAATGTCTATCAAGATCTAATAAGATCTAGTTGATATCTATCAAGATTTGATGTATTTGTCTTTTGGTGTGAAACTAGGGGCAAATTTCCCCTATAAATAGAAGGGCTTCCTTCATTGTAATTCACCCCTCAAGAATCTCTCAAGAGAAATAAGAATTACTCTCTTCTCTCTATATTCTTCTTCTTATTTTATGTTTTATAACACATTATCAGCACGAGACTCTGCTAAACAAGGTGAGATTATAAATCTGAAGGATTTCAAGGTTAGTAATTCTTTATGTTATCTTTCTTTTGCTACTACTAATAAAATTATTATTGGATTTGAGGAAATATAATTGGTTTAGAACTATTTATATTTTAAAGTTATTCCTCAAGAAAAATATTATCAAAAATGATGATATTATGTTGGGTTCAAGTCCCATAATTCATGCCTAAAACGTTTTTATATGGATAAGATATTGAGTTTGAATATTAACACACCATATTGATGATATTATGATGGCTAAGGCAAAATAATGGGTGTTTAATGAAAAGTCATGAAATTCGTCCCATTGAATATGCTCTATTCCATGAAGTGAATGTGGTAACAAGATATGATAAGTTTGAAATATGACAATTTACTTCATTCTTGAGGTGTATGTGGTAGCAGTGCATAATATGTCTGAAAGAAGACAAGTGATTGAATGCACGAATATACGCGTGGAGGGACAATATGTTAATGATCATAAAAAGTGATGATATTTTCACACGCTTATATGATTATAAGATATACTAGAGAAAAATTCTCCACATCATATGTATGGCTCGATTTGCTTCTGAAGTAGCAAAATCTTGAAAGAGATTATAAGATATCATAATTTGATAGGCTTAAGGCACGATTATATTCCATTCCTGGGGAATGAGAAAATTATTAATGCAAAGGTGTACTTGATTGTGATTGTATCACAACTCACCTCCGAAAGAGGTTGAATAATTTTGAAATCTACTTTAGAAGTAGTAAATTTGAAATTTATTCATATAATAGTAAATCTGAATTTTACTAAAGCAAAAACACATATCATAGTAAACTTGAAGTTTACTAGATTAAAAGTTCATAAGTTGACATGAACGATTGTGATATCCCAAAAATATGCATACTGAGTATTGACCATATATTGAAGAATTAGAAAATTCTTCATGACCTTTAATGTTGCTTGTTCTCATGATAAGTTGGTTGGACCAACTAATTTTGGGATTGGATCCCTCAAAATCTGAAAAGAATAAAAGGTGAATAAGGGTCCGTTCACCTATCATGTGATATGTTATAAAGATGCATCAATAAGATGATCACATGTACATTCATGGTCAACCTACGTTTGACATTCATAAAGTTACTTGTTCAATATAAATTGAGCATAATTTTCAGATTGTGTAATCAAGATAATTCATCTTGATAATGATGGTTTAGCATTGAATGTCTTCCATAAATAGTTGAACCATTACTAATGAGAAAAAAGTTTCATGTATTGGTATGAAATATGATATATTGCATACAATAGCACTTGTATGCATTAGACCAATATATTATGATTATTTCTTCCCTCTCAATTGGTTCAAAGTCAGGAACCAACTATTTCATCTAATAGTTTTGATGTGCAGTATACGATTAATAAATATATCATGATGCACAAAGATGGATTCCTCAAAAAAGATAGAGGATGTATGTTAGTTTTTCTAACATAAGGGGGAGATTATAAGCAACTATGAAATATGTTAGGAATTATCATCAGATCCTCATTCAAAAGATAAGTCAAGTCAAATGCCGAAAGCATCTCATATTTAGCTGCAAGTGCTCCTATTTTATGTACTTAAAGAATAAATTCTATGCATGCGTGAAACATGATAGACCAAACGGTTCCAAATGAAATAACCCTTGAAAAAGATAAGGAGCAAATAATCATGATAAGAAGGCAATGTGCTCTTGAAGAGCCTACGACATAACACTTCATGAAACCTTATGATAGGTTTAGGTACCTAAAACAATGAAGTAATGATATCTCAAAATATTATGTCGCATTGTGAACCGATACAAAATAAGAAATCATCGACGATAACTTTGATACAATATTGGCGCAATATTGTAAAAGATTATGAGGATCTGAATTCTACGTTAATTTAAGCATGCTAACGTAGAAATATTTATCAAGTGACCTGAAAGGATGCATTTTGATAAGCGTAAAACTTATTTGATTTGCAGTCCATACACTTGAAGATGTCACACTTGACATGTTGGATATTGTTACTTGACAAACATCCATATAAAAATTCCTAAATGATTCAAAATTCCTGAAGCATATAAAGTTTTTGGAAAACTTTTTATTATCTTCATAAGATATAATTTGATGATTTAAGTATCATTGAAACTCTTGGAGAGTTTTCAAAAATAATAGCGTATTTGCTTAAATGAGAAACATGCAAAAATTGAATAATGATCCATCCCGACCTCAAGAAAAGAATGAGGAACTCTTTGGTTATGAAGCACCATATCTTAGTGCAATTGATGCACTAATGTATCGTGCAAATACTACAAGACATGATATTGCCTTTTTTTTAGTTAATTTGTTAGCAAGTTTGCAGTCTCGATCTTATTGGTCATGCTGATTTTGGGTACTTATCTGACCTACATAAAGCTCAGTCTCAAATAGGCTATGTATTCATATGTGGTGGTACTACAATAGCTTGGAGATATAAAAAGCAGTCTATCGTAGTCACTTCATCGAATCATGCTGAGATAATAGTTATTCATGAAGCAAACAGAGAATGTGTATGGTTGAGGTCCATGATACATCTTATTCGAGAAAAATGTGATGTGAAATATGATAATCTACCCACAATTTTATACGTAGATAATGAATCATACATAGCACATCTTAATGGAGGATTCATAAAAGGAGATAGAACGAAGCACACTTCCTCAAAACCTTTCTACATACATGAGCTACAAAATAATGGTGATATCAACGTGCAACAGATTCGTTTAAATGAAAATGTGGCTGATTTATTCACCAAGTATTCTCCAATTACAACTTTTAAGAAAATGGTGCACAAGATCGGGATGCAAAGGTTCAAGGATGTTCTCATTAGGGGGAGTTAATACGCGTTGTACTTTTTTTCCCTTATGAGGCTTTGTCCCACTGGATTTTTCTTGTAAGGTTTTTAATGAGGCAACTGATACGTGTATTGTTAGAAATGTGTACTCTTTTTCCTTCACTAGATTTATTTTCTATCGGGTTTTTTCTAGTAAGGTTTTAACGAGGCATTATCTATCTAGACATTCAAGAGGAAGTGTTATAAATGTATTTACATTATAGTGAATGTCGATCAAGATCTAATAAGATCTATTTGATATCTATCAGGATTTGATGTATTTGTCTTTTAGTGTGAAACTAGGGGCAAAATCTCCTTATAAATAGAAGGGCTTCCTTCATTGTAATTCACCCTCAAGAATCCCTTAAGGGAAATAAGAATTACTCTCTTCTCTCTCTATTCTTCTCTTATTTTATGTTTTATAACAGAGTCTATTTTTCTCAACGTTTCTCAAGTTAGGAAGGAAGATGCCAGTGCTTGATTATTTGTTTTTGGTCTATTAAACTTAGAATCTTATGGAATAAATAATAAAAGTTTTATCTCTTGATTAATTTTTTTTGGATAATGAATTGATTTTTATTGATATAATTCTATCTTTATTACTCTCGGGTTTTTTTTATAACATATAATTGAGTGTCTGTTTATACCAAGCTAGGAGTATTTGATATATATGTATATATATATATATGTATATATATATATATATATATATATATATATATATATATATATATA
>NC_061113.1:238664472-238706471 GCF_002878395.1 Capsicum annuum
ATATATATGTATATATATATATATATATATGTATATATATATATATATATATGTATATATATATATTGTATCTACTAGAGGAATATGACTTGCGTTAGCACGGGCCTAACGTGAATGATGGTGCAAATGTATTTTAAGCTAGGTTGATGCTAATTAGAGTCATAAATTGTAAAACATAGACATAACAAGATTAAAAAAAATATTACTACTATAAAATGTTTGATAGTACTTGCTTAGGAACCAAATTTTACAAGATAGTTATGTAATAATTTTATTTATATAACAAAATTCACAGCATCCTGAGGTTGAGTATGATGATGTGTTTTATGCAGCGTAATCTTCTCCTTAGCCTCCTCTATAGTTGCAAGACTGTGAAAGTTTTCAAGGTTAGAAGAAACCGAGGAATTACATACTGTGAATCCTTATTGTAGGGTAATTAAATCCAGAATTAATGAGAAATGGAGATAGCTGCAGAGAGATTTTAACAATCTCCGGATTCCTATAAAATTTTTGAATATCCAAACAAAGAATCATCAGCATATATTGCATCATGAACTGGTCTACATTTTAAAAAAATATAGGAAATAAGTGTGAAACATTTCAAATTACAAAATAGGTATAAAATAAAACAGAAATCTAGTAAACCTCAACTATCCCCTTCTCACATAGCAACTTCGTCACCACTAACTAATACTGATACAATCTCCATCGAGTTGCTTCCTCAAATGGATAATTACGAAGCTTATAATAATTTTGAGTTTAATAAGATCATATGTGAATTAACATAAGGCCGGGACCTTGTTCAACAACTCCAACTCCAACTCCACCTCAATGCTACTAATTATAATTTCTCCGGGCCAATACAATAGTACAACTGGAGACAACTCCATCCCATTTTGTTTAAAAAATTTGGATCTGAATCTTTCTGCACCTAACTACAATATTTTTACTACAATTCTACTACACAAGGAATCCTTTATGTATAAATATGAAAACTTTTTTTGAAAACTAAATAGAAAGATAATTTGCTGAATTAAAAAGAGGAATAGATGTTGAACAACATAATATGTTCTCAATTGGCTCTCTAATGGGCGGCCAGAAAGTAATTAAGAATTCACACTAAAAATTATTGACAGGAATATATTAAAACAAAAACAATAGTCAAGTGTAAATTAACTTATGTTGCTCGTACTCTTTGTAAGAGTTGTGATCCGAATTTTGTTGATCCAACTCAAAAATTTTTGCAGTGCGACCCATGTTTGTGATTTTCAATGGGATCTATAGTGGTAGTGTAGGGATCGGGTCGATAGGCCCGTAGACCTTTATGTTTTTGGGCCTAGGACTTATTTATATGCACATATTATATAAGTGCATTTAGTTGGTTGTTTTGTGTATTCGAAAAATACTCATTCTCCACATTGTACTCCTCTCCTTTCATTATAGTGAAACATCATCTGCCTCTGCCCGTGGTTTTTCCCGCAAGGATTTTCACGTAAATCTGTGTGTTCTTATTTTTTTTTGCTTATGGTTTGCTTTATTTCTGCCCAATTCCTAACAAACTGGTATTAGAGCCTATTCGATTGTTTTCTAGGGAATGACAACCATGAAGTATGATATTCCATTATTGGATCGCAACACCAGATTTTTGTTATGGCGAGTTAAGATGCGGGTTGTGCTCGTGCAGATGGATTTGGATGATGCTTTATTAGGGTTTGAGAAGATGCCCTCATCGTGGACGAACGAGGACAAATGACTTAAGGATCGAAAGGCTTTATCTCAGATCCACCTTTATTTATCCAATCAGATTCTACAGGATGTTTTGAAGAAGATTACTACCGCTGCATTGTGGTTGAAACTGGAATCGATATGTATGACGAAGAACCTAACAAGTAAGTTGTATCTCAAACAACGACTTTATTCCCATCGCATGTCTGAGGGTGCGTCCTTGAAGGATCACCTATCTATATTTAAGGAAATCGTCTCTGATTTAGAGACTCTGGAGGTTAAGTATGATGAGGAATATCTAGGGTTGATTTTGTTGTGTTCGCTGCCTGCATTATACACGACCTTTAGTGATACGATTTATATAGTCGTGATACCCTGACGATTGATGAAGTCAATGATGCGTTGTTCTCTAAGGAGAAGATGAAGCATCTTGTGAATGGGTTAGAGACTTGAGGAGATGGTCTCATTGTTCGAGGCGGAAGGACTCATGAGAGGAATTCTGGGGGTGATAATAGGAATAAGTCAAAATCCAAAAACGGAAACAAAACCTGTAATTACTACATAAAAAGGGTCATATCAAATTCGAGTGTTGAAAGCTACAGAATAGAGAGAAAAGAGAAGCTCCAAAACCGAAGAAAAAACAACCAGAGAAGTCTGGTGAAGCCAGTTTTGTGGAAGATGGCGGTAGTGATGGAGAACTCTTGGCAGTTTCTGATGGTAACTCCAAACCCTGTGAGGATTGGATTCTTAATTCAGCTTGCACGTTTCATATGTGTCGTAATCGGGATTGGTTTACAACATATGAAACTATCTCTAAAGGTGCTGTGTTGATGGGAAATAACACACCTTGTAAGATAGCTGGTATTGGAACAATCAGGATCAAGATGTTTGATGGGGTTGTGAAGACACATGGTGATGTGCGGTATGTCCCATACTTGAAGAGAATACTTATTTCCTTGAGTACCCTTGATTCAAACGGTTATAGGTACATAGGTGAAGGTGGAGTCCTGAAGGTTGTCATGCCCTGTTTTTGCCAAGGTCAAACAAAACATGACTTATTGGGCTCTAAAGAATTGAAATTTTGTATAGAGTCGCCACCTAATTTTTAAAGGAAAATAAGGAAACCTATTTATTTGTTAATACGTATGATTAATGTTTTAGTCTGCGAAAACCTATTGAGACTCTAGGTAAGGGTTCAAATTATCCCGAAGGAAAGGGGTTAGGCACCCTTCAGGATCCACAAATGTGGTACCCGGCTAGACTAAACTTATCAACGAGGGAGGAGGTATAAATATTTAAAATAATATAGAAGTGTATGTGTATTAAATATAAAATAATTCTTTGAAAAAAATATAAATGTTTAAAATCATGTAAAAGTATAAGTATATTAACTATATAAATAAAAACATGTAAAAGATATGTATAAAATGTATAAATTACGTGTGAAAAAGAATAGAATTTTATAACGTACGAAAAGAAATATATTTTAATGTGTCATGAAAAGAAAAGGTATTTACAAGTAATACTTTTATTTGATTTAAATTATGAAAAAGTAAAATTTATTTGAGAAGAAAAGATTACACAATACGTGAATTACTTGATTAACTTGATTCTTTTATGTAAATATTAACGGCCTAAGTTTTGCCTAAAAGTGATGAAATTATGTAAATAAAGAATATCTCCCCCCGGCACCCAAAAAGTAAAGTTTTCACTATTTTTTATCTTTATATACAATTATACAAATGAAAATAAACTACAAACATAAAGCTCGAGAATTATGTATAAGTGCTTGATAAAGTAATAAAATGAACAAATAATTATTAAAGTAAGTGAAATAATGTGCACACATGTACATATAGATATACATATAAAAATAAAATTTTGTTATAACGTGGGCTCGGATTAAGTTTAGACTCGCTATGGCTACGAAGTGGTTGCTCAACTAATCGGCCGTCCTAAATCGCCTTGCCAAGATACGAATCATAAAACCTTTTGTGTTGTCGTGGTGTTATAAAAGTTTCGTCATTGCCCAAAATATTTAATTTTTTACTACGTATTTATATACGTAATATCCGTCTTTTATTTGTGGAGGCCTCAAAAATCGACGGAGAATTTCTTCATCGACCAAGCATTATTTTTTATGTAAATAAGTAAACTTTGAGAAATAAAAATCCGTCTTTTGTTACGGGGTGGCCTCAAGTATCTGGCGGAGAGATAATGTCATTGGCCAAATGTTGACCCTCGGTATAAAATAATAAATTTGAGAAAATAAAGTCCGTCTTTTGTAATGGGGTGGCCTCAAGTATCCGACGGAGAGATAGTGTCATCGGCCAATTAATTAATGGTATTTAATAACAATGAAAAATGACAAAAAATTAACAAAGTCACTGAACGCATATCAATAGTAATTCAAATGATTATCAAAGATTAAAGTAATAAAATGACAAAAAGATCAGAGTTAATGAATAAAAATGATGTAGCCACGATAAAGTAATTGAAAATAACAAAAAATAGAGTAAAATTCCTAATTGTGTAACAAAGTAATGGAATAAAATAGAAATAGTTCAAACATGATTGAAAAATGTGAACATTCACTGAAAAGTGACAATAACCATCATTAATCATCCATAAACAAAGAAATACGAAAATAAATTCACATAATATATCAACCAACAAAACCCTTAAAAAACATAATGAAGATTGATGGAAATGGATAAAGGAAAGAAAGTCACCAGGACACAAAATTTTGGCCATGAACAGTAAGAAAATATGAATAGCAACAACACTTGAGAAATATATATATATATATATATATATATATATATATAAAATGTAACCAACATAATCCCTAGTAAAAATGGTGGAATTTCACCAAAATAGGGCGCAAATATTTAATTTATTTTTATGTGTATATGTATATTTTTTGTGTGTTTAAGAGAGAGAAAAAGAAGGAAAATTTTGTGTGTATTTATTTGTTCTTGAGAGAGGAGAAAAAGAAGAACATAATGTGTGTGTGATAAATGTGCATATGCATTTGTGTATTTTTTGGAGAGAAAATGAAAAATGAGGAAAGATTTTTTATTGTGTTTTTTGTGTATGTATTTGAGAGAGAGAAAAAATATGTGTGAGTGTATGAAAATGTGTGTGTAGAGAGAAAAGATGAATAAAATTATCTTCCACCCTTGCCTATTTGTAATATAATTGGGCACTTCCTATTATTCAATGGATAAAGGAGTGTCCCCTCTTTTTATAATAGCACATCCTTTAGTCTTTAGGATATTGACCAAAGGATGTTCATCCTTTTGAGCAATTGATAGAGTTATTGTCCAAAGGGTAGTGTCATTGTCAGATGTGACAAGACATTATGTGTTGTCATTGTTGGATGTGACAAGATATCATTGTGTAGTCATTGTCGGATATGACAAGATATTATTGTGTGGTCGTTGTCGAATGCGACGAGACATCGAATTATTATACTGTATAAAAATAATTGATCCGACTTAGCATTTGCGGACCGTAAAAATGTACAAAATGCAGGTATTGATTTGTAATTATGGAATATTTAAAGAATATAGAAAATATTAAAAAAAAATATAATTTAATAAGAAAAATATTATAAAAATGTGATGTCATGTCGTGTACGTGTGCAGATAATTTTAAAATGTTAAAAACGATAATGAATTGATAGAAATCCTATTATAAGGAGGATTATTAATAAATTATGAAAAGTAAAAATACGACAACAAATTGATAAAAATCTTAAAGTAAGGATTATTATCAATAATTTGTCAACAATTATAAAAAAGATGTGAAAATTATATTTTGTGCCCTTTAATGATCAGGAAGCCTGAAGACATTAATTTTAGGCACGGAGAGCAAAAATTGGGTGTCAACAGTTGCCCCATTTCGTTTGAGAACGATGTAGAAGTCTTCAAACGAAAACGTTGACGTGTAGCCAATTTTGCTCGACAAAAAATAATATTTTTTTGTTATAAAAAAATTCGACCTAACTCTAATTTAGAGTTGCCTACATACCTCAAGTTAATGAGGATCAGGTCGGTTATAGTTCAAAAGAATAGGCAATTTGTTTCTTGCCTTGTTGTTGGGAGCGGGTGATCATGTATAATAATTATTGAGAGAACTATTTGGAAATGGAAGTGTTCATCTATTCCCAATGCTCTTTTCAAATTGTCCCAGTATCGATCTGTGAAATGTTGGGGATATAAGATTGTGTACTTGCAGTGGAGAAAGAATAATTGTGGTTATGACGACCGAACTCTACACAAAGCTTCCTACATATCTCGAATGTCACGAGAATCAGGTCAATGTAGTTCGAATGAGAAAATGGGGAAATTTTGAGATGGTTCTCAAAATTTGTCCCAGTGTATGATATATGGGATTTGAAAAAAAAGTGTTGCTGTTCTGAATTGTACCCTTTGTTGAAAAGATGTATGATGTCTCCGATGCCTACGGGGACTTGAGGATGAATGACGGGTGTCTTCAATTGTTTGCGAAGACTGATGTTGATGAATGAAAGATGTCTTCGATTGTCTATGAAGACTTAATGTATGACATCTCCAATTGTCTATGGAGACTGATGTTGAATGATGATGTCTTCGATTGTATATGAAGACTTGATACAGGGGACCTCCAATTGTCTATGGAGGCTAGTGTTAATTGTTGTCTCTGATTGTGTACGGAGACTGTGATAAATGATGATGTCTTCGATTGTCTACGAAAACTTGATGCATGACATCTCCAATTATCTATGGAGACGGATGTTGATTATTTTCTCCGATTATTTATAGAGATTGTGATGAATGATGATGTCTTCGATTGTCTACGAAGACTTGATGACATCTAAAATTATCTATGGATACGGATACTGATTGTCGTCTTTGGTTGTCTACGGAGACTGTGTGATGGTCGTCCTCAATTGTCTATGAAAACTAAGGTCATCAACCAATGAGGTAATGGCCTCTCGATTGGTGGAACAGCTGGAAGGTAATAGCCTCTCGATTGGTGGAACAGCTGGAAGATAATAGCCTCTCGACTGGCGGGGCTATGAGAATGTAAAAAGCCTCTCGACTGGCGGGGATTTAAAATATAATAGCCTTTCAACTGGCGGGTTTTTAAAATATAATAGTCTCTCGACTGGTGGGGCTATGAAAATTCAAAAGCCTCTTGACTGGCGGGGCCTTAAAAGGTAATTGTCTCTCGACTGTCGGGGCTATGAAAATGTAAAATCCCCTCGACTGACAGGGCTTTGAAAGGTAATAGCCTCTCGACTGGCGGGGCTATGAAAATGTAAAATCCTCTCGACTGGCGGGGCTATGAGAATGTAAAAACCTCTTGCCTGGCGGAATTAAAAAAATATAAAAGCCTCTCGACTGGCGGGGCTTTGAAAGGTAATAGCCTCTCGACTGGCGGGGCTATGAAAATGTAAAAGCCTCTTGACTGGCGGGACTATGAGAATGTAAAAGTCTCTCAACTAGTGGGGCCTTAAAAGGTAATAGCCTCTCGACTGTCGAGGCTATAAAAATGTAAAAGCCTCTCAACTGGCGGGGCTTTGAAAGGTAATAGTCTCTCGATTGACGGGGCTATGAAAATGTAAAAGTCTCTCAACTGGCGGGGCTATGAGATTATAAAACCTCTCGACTAGCGGGGCTTTAAAAAGTAATAGCCTCTAGACTGGTGGGGCTATGAAAATGTAAAAGCCTCTTGACTAGCGGGGCTTTGAAAGGTAATAGCCTCTCGACTAGCGGGGTTATGAAAATGTAAAAGCCTTTCAACTGGTGGGGCTTTGAAAGGTAATATCCTCTTGACTGGCGAGGCTATGAAAATGTAAAAGCCTCTGAGAACACCCAATAGAAAAGCAAAATGTCCGTGTTTGAAGGTTGTATCTTGAAGAGAAAGGTCAATTATTGGTATTCGGAGATAGGCGTCTTGCGCGTAAAGTGTGATGCATGTATGTGAAGGCATGGTTTGAAAGGAAAGATTTTTTTTTCATTGTAAAAATATGTTGAAAGATGAAAAATGCGGAAGACTGCTTCGTGTTTTATTTGTAAGAAATGCTAAAAGGTAAAAATACAAAACATTATTTGTGTTTTCTTTGTAAAAAAACAGAAAGGTGAAAATGCAGAAGATTGTTTTGTATTTTTTTTGTAAGAAATTTTGAACAATTAAAAGATATAATTGTGTCTTGACTACAGTTGGTACCAACAATTAGTAGTGTGTATAAGAATCCCCCTATCTCTTTTCCAGCTAACCGAGATCGACTTCAGGGTAACTTTTATAGCTTCGAGTGGTACCTCAGATATACCTAAGTATCGATAAGATTTGCTCATCTTGCTTCAAACAAAGATTTTGAACTGTGCATATTCCCATGTTTCAAGTGCCCTCTCCATAAAGAATGTCTCATTCTCACACATATTTGAGTATTATTTTTCTCTTGACTTTGAAGATGTCTAGAGATATACGCTCACACTCATAAAGAAGTTCAATGAATGTAATTATGATATCATAGGCTTGGCCTTCATGTAAGTATCCACTAATGTGAGAAAACTTAGAGTAGGATCTTGTAGGACTTGTTATTGGCTTATAATGTAGGCTTGGGGTCAGGTAGGATAATATTTGGGATAAAAGTGACTAATCCCTCAATGAGCATTACACTGTATCCGTGCTTTTGACGCTCGATCTTCTTTATTGTGCTTCTTTGCCCCTTGTTTTGTATTTGTTTCGACTTCTTTTGAATCTTGTGTTAGAATTTTTCCCCTTTTCGATATATCTTCCTTCCCTTTTTTTCTTTAAGGGATGATGATTCCCCACCTTTGTTAGAGTTATCTCTTTTTTTGTGGGGGTTCTTGCTCCTTCTTTCTTTGAAGTCGTCTTTTCTTTTTGTTCTTATAGGGATATATGTCCTTTGCCTTTGGCAGCTTTGATCTTGAATCTTCATTCGAAACTTGCACGTACTTAGTGCGCTCAAGGAGGTGGGCCAAAGAGGGAGAGTGCATGTAAGCACTCAAAAGGTATAGGCTCATATGTGGTTATTCCAAAGAAAAGGTTTCAGGCTCAAAGGGAGAAATACTAGGGATCGATGTCATTTGGTAGGCCGCAGAAGGCACAATCTAGTCAAGGAGGGCCTACAATCTTTTTCCAAACTAAGTGTAACTCAGAATTTCGCCTCAACAGACATTCAGGCCAAGTTCTGGATCAACAATGCAATGCAATGAACTAGTCTAAACCTTACCACTCAATGCACTTGAAACGATGAGGTTGGTTTCGTTTTTGTCTTAGATGTATGCAAGAGAATTTTCAAGTGTTACTCAGTTTGATTAAAAGGTACCAAAGGAATCTATGGTTTACCATGAATTCGATCATCTCAATCATACCAATTTGTTCTTTCTCATGCACACTCCTAACTGTGTTGGTACCAACCAAGTCAAAATTCTGAATTTTTATTTATTTGGAAAAAAGAATGGGACGAACCCGAATGAGGGTTGCCTACGTATCTCGTGAAAACAAGAATCAGGTTTGCGTAGTTCAGGTGAATTTACAAATTTTTATATAGCATGTATGAATGTACAAATATAGTGGTCATCTTTGAAAGTAATGTGAAAGACGATCAGGAAGGAATTGCTTGTATCAGCAAAATTGGTTCGATCAGGTGATCGAGAGGATGGATGCCGAGCATGAGGAGAGTTTTGAAATTACTTTAATATGTCGACAAGATTGAGAAGGTCATACATTGAAGAATCTAGGGCATTATTTCGCCGCAGCTAGCAGGATTGTTATGAATGAAAGAATATTAAACCCTTGCTTTGACAGTTGGGATCGATACGCCATAAATTTAATGGTTTATGGCATCTGAAAAAAGAAGATAGGTGTTCTCGAACCAAAATTGGGTAACGATTTAGAGGTAGGCCGACTAAGCACTAATGTTATTGAGATTTGGATTCGGAAAAATATTTATTTGCGCTCTTGAAGACTTTTTGGAGAGCGTTTTTGAACTAATTCAGAAAAATTGCCCCAGTATGAATACCAAAGAAATTATTTTGAAACAGTGAAGAGACTGAACCCTAATACAGGGTAGCCTACGTATCTTGTCAGGACAAGAATCAGGTCAAAACGTAGTTCAAATCTATTTTTTGAGTTTGCATATGGCGTGATTTATTTCTAAATTAAGAATTTTCCTAAATGGTTGAGAGTAGGACCGAATAATTGCGAAAAGGCACACTAACCTAAATGCACCAATTCTGAAACTAAAGAATCCAAAGAAGGTTCGGAGGAGTGCAGTACACCCCTCGCGTATTCGGTGTGTGAATTGTGTACGACCAAAGACTCAATGGAATTGTGATTTATGATTAAATAAACTAAAAAATAATGCGTAGAAGTTTTCAATGTATAGATAAAGTGTATATGAACAAGTAATGAATCAAAGAATTGATAAGACAACAAAACTAATTTGTGCAAATAATGTAAAATTTATGAATAAACAGATAAAGAATCAAAGAATTTAATTGCATGCAAAAATGTAAAAATACCTTCCTCGATTGAAAAATCAAGTCTATCATGGTTAGAACCTGTTGTTTCTCCCCAGCAGAGTCGTCATTCTGTCATGCCCTATTTTTGCCAAGGTCAAACAAAACATGACTTATTGGGCTCTAAAGAATTGAAATTTTGTATAGAGTCGCCCTCTAATTTTTAAAGGAAAATAAGGAAACCTATTTATTTGTTAATACGTATGATTAATGTTTTAGTCTGCGAAATCCTATTGAGACTCTAGGTAAGGGTTCAAATTATCCCGAAGGGAAGGGGTTAGGCACCCTTCAGAATCCACAAATGTGGTACCCGGCTAGACTAAACTTATCAATGAGGGAGGAGGTATAAATATTTAAAATAATATAAAAGTGTATGTGTATTAAATATAAAATAATTCTTTAAAAAAATATAAATGTTTAAAACCATGTAAAAGTATAAGTATATTAACTATATCAATAAAAACATGTAAACGATATGTATAAAATGTATAAATTACGTGTGAAAAAAAATAATTTTATGACGTACGAAAAGAAATGTATTTTAATGTGTCATGAAAAGAAAAGGTATTTACAAGTAATACTTTTATTTGATTTAAATTATGAAAAAGTAAAATTTATTTGAGAAGAAAAGATTACACAATACGTGAATTACTTGATTAACTTGATTCTTTTATGTAAATATTAACGACCTAAGTTTTGCCTAAAAGTGATGAAATTATGTAAATAAAGAATATCTCCCCCCGGCACCCAAAAAGTAAAGTTTTCACTATTTTTTATATTTATATACAATTATACAAATGAAAATAAACTACAAACATAAAGCTCAAGAATTATGTATAAGTGCTTGATAAAGTAATAAAATGAACAAATAATTATTAAAGTAAGTGAAATAATGTGCACACATGTACATATAGGTGTACATATAAAAATAAAATTTTGTTATAACGTGGGCTCGAATTAAGTTTTAGACTCACAATGGCTATGAAGTGGTTGCTCAACTAATCGGTCATCCAAAATCACCTTGCCAAGATACGAATCATAAAACCTTTTGTATTGTCGTGGTGTTATAAAAGTTTCGTCATTGCCCGAAATATTTAATTTTTTACTACGTATTTATATACGTAATATCCGTCTTTTATTTGTGGAGGCCTCAAAAATCAACGGAGAATTTCTTCATCGGCCAAGCATTATTTTTTATGTAAATAAGTAAACTTTGAGAAATAAAATTCGTCTTTTGTTACTGGGTGACCTCAAGTATCTGACGGAGAGATAATGTCATTGGCCAAATATTGGCCCTCGGTATAAAATAATAAATTTGAAAAAATAAAGTCCGTCTTTTGTAATGGGCTGACCTCAAGTATCCGACGGAGAGATAGTGTCATCGGCCAATTAATTAATGGTATTTAATAACAATGAAAAATGACAAAAAATTAACAAAGTCACTGAATGCATATCAATAGTAATTCAAATGATTATCAAAGATTAAAGTAATAAAATGACAAAAAGATCAGAGTTAATGAATAAAAATGATGTACCCACGATAAAATAATTGAAAATAACAAAAAATAGAATAAATTCCTAATTGTGTAACAAAGTAATGGAATAAAATAGAAATAGTTCAAACATGATTGAAAAATGTGAACATTCACTGAGAAGTGACAATAACCATCATTAAGCATCCATAAACAAAGAAATACGAAAATAAATTCACATAAAATATCAACCAACAAAACCCTTAAAAAACATAATGAAGATTGATGGAAATGGATAAAGGAAAGAAAGTCACCAGGACACAAAATTTTGGTCATGAACAGTAAGAAAATATGAATAGCAACAACACTTAAGAAATATATATATATAAAATGTAACCAACATAATCCCTAGTAAAAATGGTGGAATTTCATCAAAATAGGGAGTAAATATTTAATTTATTTTTATGTGTATATGTGTATTTTTTGTGTGTTTGAGAGAGAGAGAAAGGAGGAAAAATTTGTGTGTATTTATTTATTCTTGAGAGAGGAGAGAAAGAAGAACATAATGTGTGTGTGATTAAAAAATGTGCATATGCATTTGTGTATTTTTGGGAGAGAAAATAAAAAATGAGGAAAGATTTTTTCTTGTGTTTTTTGTGTATGTATTTGAGAGAGAGAAAAAATATGTGTGAGTGTATGAAAATATGTGTGTAGAGAGAAAAGATGAATAAAATTGTCTTCCACCCTTGCATATTTGTAGTATAATTGGGCACTTCCTATTATCCAATGGATAAAGGGGTGTCCCCTCTTTTTATAATAGTACATCTTTTAGTCCTTAGAATATTGACCAAAGTATGTTCATCCTTTTGATCAATTGATAGAGTTATTGTCCAAAGGGTAGTGTCATTGAGTTGTCATTGTCAGATGTGACAAGACATTATGTGTTGTCATCGTTGGATGTGACAAGACATTATTGTGTGGTCGTTGTCGAATGCGACAAGACATTGAATTATTATACTGTATAAAAATAATTGATCCGACTTAGCATTTGCGGACCGTAAAAATATACAAAATGCAGGTATTGATTTGTAATTATGAAAAGTATAAAGAATGTTGAAAATATTAAAAAATGTAATTTAATAAGAAAAATATTATAAAAATGTGATGTCATGTCGTGTACGTGTGTAGATAATTGTAAAATCTTAAAAATGATATTGAATTGATAGAAATCCTATTATAAGGAGGATTATTAATAAATTATGAAAAGTAAAAATACGACAACAAATAGATAAAAATCCTAAAGTAAGGATGATTATCAATAATTTATCAACAATTATAAAAAAGATGTGAAAATTATATATTGTGTCCTTTAACGATCAGGAAGCCTGAAGACATTAATTTTAGGCACAAAGAGCAAAAATTGAGTGTCAACAAAGGTTACTAAAGGTGCTCTTATTATGATGAAGGGACAGAAAAAGTATGCAAATTTATATGTCCTGCAAGGCTCTACTGTTACAGGTGATGCAGCTGTTTCTACCTCCTTTCTATCAGAAAGTGGCGTTGCTAAACTTTGTCATATCGCCTGGGGTATATGAGTGTAAACGGGATGGCTAAACTAAGCAGGAGAGGACTTCTTGATGGGCAGAGTATTACCAAATTGGAGTTCTGTGAGCACTGCATTTTTGGGAAGTAGGAGAGAGTCTGATTCACTAAAGGCATCCACTCAACTAAGGGCACACTTGATTACATTCATTCTAATCTCTGGGTCCTGCTAGAGTACCTTCTAGAGGAGGCGTTAATTAATTGTTGACTATTATTGATGACTATTCTAGAAAAGTTTAGGTGTTCTTTCTGAAGCAAAAGAATGATGTGTTGCCTACTTTCAAGGAGCAAAAAACTGTGATTGAAAAGCAGACAGGGAAGCAGTTAAAACAGCTTCAGACCGATAATGGTTTAGAGTCTGTTCTAATGAATTTAATGCTTTGTGTAGGTTAGAAGGAATTGTGAGACACTTGACAGTTCATCATACTCCGCAGCAGAATGGTATGGCCAAACGAATGAATAGGACTATAATGGAGAAGGTGAGTTGTATGCTCTCTAATGCTGGTTTACCTAAGTCTTTTTGGGCTGAAGCTGCTCCACAGCTTGCCTTCTTATTAATTGCTCTCCCTCAGTCATGATTGATAAGAGGTATGGTCTGGTACTCCTGCTAGTTTTTCTGATTTGAGGATATTTGGATGTCATGCGTATTCTCATATTGATAATGGAAAGTTAGAACCTAGATCTGTCAAGTGTTTATTTATGGGTTATAAGCCTAGTGTTAAAGGTTATAAGCTTTGGTGTGCAGAAAATAGAAAGGTTATACTTAGCAAGAATGTTGTGTTTAATGAAACTGCCATGCTTCGGGCTCCCTCTGAATCTAGTGTTTTGCCCCCAGATGAGCTTAGTGACGTGAATCAGCAAAAGTCAAGCACCCATGTTGAATTGAAAATTGGAGCATAGTCTACACCAGTGCCTACTTCACAGTCTAACCTGGAGATACAGAGTGATACTATTTCTTCTTCACCATCGGTGGCGCCATAATATTCTATTGCTAAAGATAGGCCTATAAGAGTATTAGACCTCCTCAGAAGTATGTCGAAGCTGATTTAGTTGCTTATGCATTGAGTGTAGCAAAGATATTGATTCCAGTGAAAATCCTTCTTCTTACTTAGAGGTAGTTAGTTGTGATGATTCCGGCCGATGGATGATTGCTATACAGGAAGAAATGGAATCACTTCAAAAGAACACATGGGATCTGGTGAGATTGTCTAAAGTTAAGAAAGTTGTCCGTTGCAAGTGGGTATTTAAAAAGAAAGAAGGAACATCAGGAGTTGAAGAAACTAGGTACAAAGCAAGACGAGTTGCTCAAGGTTATAGTCGGGTTCTAGGTATCGACTTCACAGATGTGTTTTCTCCAATTGTAAAGCATAGTTCGATTCAAGCATTGCTTGGTAGTGTGGCAATGCATAATCTTGAGCTTGAGCAGTAGGATGTCAAAACTGTGTTCTTACATGGAGAACTTGAAGATGACATATATATGCAACAACCGAAGGGCTTTGTAGTCTCAGGAAAGGAGGACTATGTATGTTTGCTGAAAAAGTCTCTATATGGCTTAAAGCAGCCGCTCAAGCAGTGGTATAATTGGTTTGACTCTTTTATGACCTCTCATATATTTTAGAGAAGCAGCTATGATAGTTGTATCTACTTCAAAGAGGTAAGTAATAGTTCATTCGTGTATCTTCTCTTGTATGTTGATTGCAGCAAAGGATATGAGAGAGATAATAAAAGTGAAAGTCCATCTCAGTAAGGAGTTTGATATAAACGATCTAGGTGTAGCAAAGAAGATTCTTGACATGGAGTTCTGAGGGATAGAAAGAATTATAAATTGTACTTGAGTCAAAAAGGATATATTGAAAAAGTGCTTCATAGATTCAATATGAAAAATGCCAAACCTGTAAGTACTCCATTGACAGCTCACTACAAACTCTCGGCCACTTTATCTCCAAAAGCAGATGATGAGTGTGACTATATGTCTCGAGTTCCATACTCTAGTGTTGTTAGGTCTCTTATGTATGCGATGGTGTGTTCTCGACCAGATTTATCTTATGCCGTCACTGCAGTTAGCAGATACATGGCAAATCCTAGCAAAGAACATTGTAAAGCAGTTCAGTGAATTTTCAGATACTTGCATAGATCTGCTGATGTTTGTTTGCAGTTTGGGCGAAATAGAGATAGAGTAATCGGGTATGTTGATTCTGATTTTGCAGGAGATCATGATAAAAAGAGATCCCTTACAGGCTATGTTTTCACCATTGGTGGTTGTGCTATTATTTGGAAAGCTACCATACAGACTACGGTTGCTTTGTCAACTACTTAGGTAGAGTATATGGCTATTACAGAGGCTTTCAAAGAAGTTATTTGGTTGAAGGGTTTGTTTGGTGAACTTAGCAAAGACTTACAAATTACTACGGTCTTTTACGATAGTCAGAGTGCTATCTTCCTTACGAAAGATTAGATGTTTCACGATTGGACAAAGCACATCGATGTTCGGTATCATTTTGTGCTTGAAATTATTGCTCGTGGTGATATTACGGTGAGCAAGATTAGTACTCATGATAATCCTGTTGATATGATGACCAAGACACTACCAAGTGCCAAGTTAGAGCATTGCTTGGACTTGGTTAGTGTTAGCTGCTAAGATGTGCCCTTAGGGGCTTTTCTGGAAGATGTGGAGAGATTGTCTTGAAATGGCTTTGAGTTCTGAATTAGAATTTGTGTCAAGGTGGAGATTGTTAGAGTTGTGACCCGAATTTTGTTGATTCGGTCCAGAAAGTTTCGTGGTGCAACTCATGTTTGTAATTTTTAATGGGGTCTATGGTGGTAGCATAGAGATCAGGTCGATAGGCCCGTAGACCTTTATGTTTTGGGGCATAAGACTTATTTGTGTGCACATATAATATAAGTGCATTTAGTGGGTTGTTTTGTGTATTTAGAAAATACTTATTCTCCATATTGTACTCCTCTACTTTCATTATAGTAAAACATCCTCTTCTTCTGTCCGTGATTTTTTTCGCAAGAGTTTCCACGTAAATTTGTTTGTTCTTGTTTTCTTTCTGTTTGTGATTTACTTTATTTCTGCCCGTTTTCTAACACTCTTCAAAAATGTTGTCGCGTTCGTATTGAATTCTTCAAAAATATATTGTTTTTATAAAAATCTGACACACACCTGCCAATATTTTTAAAAAAATCTGAGCAACATAACTGATAATCCATACACATAAAGTCAAAATCAAAGAGAGAGATCGCCTCTGGTTTCTCATTTCATAAGATTGGATCAAAATTAAAAAATTTGGCCGATTTTTTAACTATATCTTTGGTAAATATTTATAAGTGAAGCTTCAATGGGGATGGGACTTTTGTCAAGTTGTATATCGAATATAACGGCAATCAAATCTATCTAATTGAAGATTCCAAGAAATAAGTTCATATAGATAATAAAAAGTCAGTGTGTGATCTTGTGTGCTATAAATTTTGTCCCTTCGACATCTATTATGTTATGCAAATAGTGCAAATAAGGAGAGGTTGAGTTATTAACTCTTAATTCATTCCATATCGTTTATAGGTAGTGTATTGTTGTGCAAAATACATTTAATGGGTGGATCATATGAGTGTGAAGTGGTGCCACTTTTATGAAATTGTGACAAATTTCTAAAGCACTTGTGAATACCAGGACACATGCATGGCCTCTTAAAACCGCGATAATGATAAAGATTGTGCGAGTATAATGTGATAAAGTTCTTGGACAATAAATTTTTTGAGACCGAAAATAAATAAATAATCGAGATAAGAAAAATATTGCAACAATCATTTTATTGATTTCAATATGTGAGTGTTACAATCTATATGAATCCTCTGATTCGTCTTTTCAAATATAAATTCAAAGACTTAAAGCTTGATCTTGAATTTGAACTTGATTTGTTGATTTGATGGACTTGATCTTAACTTGTGCTTTAATCTGTTTGAGCTTTGTAGAGAAATTATGGTGTTTGATCCACGAGCTTTTTCTTGCTTCTTCTTAGAGTTGATGGTCCCTTTTCTGAATTATGAGACCCTTGTTTATAGTTGTGGAAAAGGAAGAATCATGATGAAGATGTACTTCTTTTGACCAATCAAATTCAGGTGACGTGGCACCTTTTATGGGCTTTTGATTTCACTAGCCTGCTACATCATTTTGATATGTGGCATGGTTCTACTGACTCCTTCACTTGACTTGGCATGCCACGTAATTTGACACGTGACGCTTATTTGGGTATCTAAAATATGATAATATCTTGGGCTTAGCAAAGTGGCTCATCATTTGTAGCCCAAATCAATGGACTAGCTCAATAAAAAATGGACTTTAATTAAAGTATAAATAACATAAATACCAACCTTTTAAAAGTAATTACACTCTCCCCACTTTATTAGTTACTTTATTCTCTCTCTATTAATATACATAACACAGCCAACATATAAATAACATTCTGTGTATATGTGAGATTTTTGTAATATGTTTAGGGAGTTGAGATTTTTTATAATATTGAAAACATAAGTTGTATATTTGTGTAATTTTTAGTTAATTAAATTCATATATGTTTGGATTTAAATAATTAATTCAGTTATATCCGCAATATTTATTTTGGACTAATCTATTTTAAATTTAACATAATCCGAATTTTATACGGATTTTAATTTAATAAAACTCCATTGCCCATAAAAGTAAGACACTAGACTTGCAAAGACTTCTTAGTTCATAGAAAATTCTAAACTTCACCAATTATTTTATGGATTCGTTCTTATTTTGTCTACGTCTGATTCATAGTTTATGAGACACCAAATTCTGTGCGTTATGTTCATTTGGAAAAACCTAGCAAATTTTTCTTATATCATGATATTTCTTACTATTATTTTTTAGATAAGTGGGATTGAAGGGATTACAATGTTAGCATCTCAAAAATAAAATAGTATACATTAATTTGCTTGCTTTAATTAACTTTTAATTTCATCCATTAATAGGTCAATTTGAATTTCAATTGTTAAGTGAATTGACTTAATGCTTCACTCGGTTACAACTGAAAATAATTTTTTTCATTCATAACTCTTTTATTCCATTTGACTTTTTGGCTATTAATGGGTATTAATATTCTTTATTGAATTAAATATCATCTGATTCCGATCCCTTTACCGTTGCAAGAATCATGAGTCATACCATGATTCTGATGACTTTGATATATATATATATATATATATATATATATATATACACTAGAAAATGAAGGGCCCGTGCTATATTATTTTTTTAATCTCAATTTATGTGACATAAATATAATTTAGATAATTAATTATTAAAATAATTTAGATTTTTAATTATTTTGATTTATAATACTATTTCTTCTATTTCAATTTAAGTGACACTGATATAATTTCAAGAGTTAACTTATGTGGCAGTAATATAATTTCGATAATCAATCAAATGTTTTATGTTGACATATCATTTTATATCTATTTTATGAAATATTATTAATTTTTTAATGCGATCATAATAATTAATTAGAGGTGCTATAATAAAATTACGATTGAAGCAACGAAGAACTCATGTCGTAAATGACCTATAATAACTAATTAGAAGTGATATAATAAAATTACTATAAAAAATTCTTGTGAACAAAGCATAAATAAGCATCATATAAGACATCAAGTTAATTTAAAAAATCAAAAGTTAATTTACTATTTTTGTCAATTTTATATTTTTATTAAATATTATAATTTTTTTAATTCTTAAATAACCTACAGCAATTAATTTGAGGTAATATAGTAAAATTACGATTGAAACGGCTAAAGCAGACAGCACAAGTAGGCATGTCGATTATTTTATATTTTTTATTTAATTTTATAAATTTTTTAATACTTAAATAACTTATAGTAATTAATTAGAGATAATATAATAAAATTACTATTTAAGCAGTTGAAGCAAGCAGCACAAGTAGGCATGTCGAATCTTGCTTATTATATTATGTTAGAGAGTGAGAGATATAGAAAATAAAATAGTTTTCTTCCTATTTTGAGTTGTTTGGTTTCGTATAAAGTATATTTTTGCCAGTTTCTGGTTCCTAATTCAATACTAGAAGAGTTTGTTGAATGTTAGGGCATACATCTTAACATGTAAAATATTTATAAGGATTGTGATAGAAGCACATCTCAAACTAGAGAAATTCTGTGATTGTTCAATATTTATAACAATATATACGTAAATAAATGTATACTCCCTACGTTCCATATTAGTTGATTACCTTATTAAAAATATATATTTTAGATTACTTGTCAACTTACTAAATCAAGATAAAATTAATCATTTTTTTTTCATTTTACCCCTACAATTAATACTATTTGAAAATATAAAAACAAGTGAGTGAAATTTCAAAAAAGTATTTTAAGGGGTAAATTAGTAAAATTATCCTTCTTATTTATGATTTGAAAATTTCATTTAAGCAAATAGTATGAAATTCAAACTTGTTTGACGTTAGGACAAATGACAACGCTGAATAAAAACCAAACTATATATCTATATCTATAAGCTATAATCTATAATCTATAATCTATATCTATATCTATAAAATCATAATCTATATCTATAATATGTTAAAGTGTGAACGACTTTAGAAATGTTGTTTGAACTTTTTGCCCTTCATTAAAAGTCCTTGCTTTAGACAAAATCGTCTTTTCACTATTTTATCTAATATTTAAGAGTTAAAAATTAATTAAATATATTTATGGTAAAACTTTTGCTTATTAGAACTCATCATAATTTCAATATTTTTTTCTAATTTAAAAATTAAAAATTAATTAAATATATTTATGGTAAAACTTTTCCTTATTAGAAGTCATCAAAATAAATGACAACTGATACTTTTTTCACTAATTTAAAATTATAAATCAACTAATTTGACTTTAAGAAGATTTGAAAAATCTATAAATAAATATAAAACTATTAGAATATGAAAAATTTAACAAGTACCACATGTTTAAAAGTTTTAAGTACGTAATAAGAATGTAATCAATGATTTTGTAAATATTTGACTTTAAAAATAAGGAAAGATTTTAAATATCTATCTATAATCTATAAGAATAATATAATAATATATTAAAAGTGTGAAGGCACTTAAAAAGTAATTTGAACTTTTTGTCCTTAATTGAAAGACTCTCCTTTAGACAAAACTGTCGTTTCACTATTTTCTTCAATCTATTATTTAATTATTTTTATTATACTAACTAGACTCTTAAAATATATGGAAGAAGAATCAATGAATATTTTCCTTTATACCGATCAATTAAAAAAATACTCCTAAAATAGGATAAAAAAATACTCCTAAAATAGGACTCTATTAAGAAAATGCTTCTATAAATATTGAGATGCACGTTAAACTAGAGAAGAAATTGATTTACTTATTGAAAAAATATGATTGATGCTCATCTAACTTGCTTTGGTTGCATGTCTAGATTGATGGATGCTTAATTTTCTAACCCTTAACTTCTTCACTATTTTTGTCAACATAATAGAATTCAACGCGCGTGTGTGTGTGTGTATATATATATATATATATATATCTTCTTTGTTTTCATTCAAGTCATTCCTTAGTGTCAAAATTTTCGGCCAGATAAGAATTATTTTCATCAAAACTGAAGTTTTGTGATCACTATTGTATTATTTTGTTGTAGTTTACAGGTCGTAGATGAATTTAAAGGTGGTAGATGAATGTCCGTCAGTTTTGAGAATTTTTTTTAGGTAAATGTTTGATTTAATGGTATTGTTTTTAAATTTCTATTTTGAGAATTTTTTTGGCGTAAAGTTTAGTTGTATTATTTTGATATCTCTATTGTCGTATTATTTTGTTATAGTTTATAGGTGGTAGATGAGTGTTGGATGGCTTTGAGAAATTTTTTGTGTAAAAGTTAGATTTAATTTTATCATTTTGATGTGTCTATAATCGTATTATTTGTTGCAGTTTACAGGTGGTAGATGAATATCAATCGGCTTTGAGTATAAGAAACTACAAAACACACGCGAAGCACTACGACTACAAGCAAGGGCCAACCTACGTATATTTTTGGGATGCTCCGGCACCCATTAAACTCGACACGAAATAGGTATAATTATATTAAAAATATACTAAAATAGGTATAAAACATATAAAAGCATCCACTAAAATAAAAAGTTGGTTGGGTGCACTGACATTTAAGTTGATCTTAAGCTTCCCCATTGAAGGGGCGTTTGGGTTCAAACTTTGTTGAGGTGATTTAATTTTTTTTAAATTTTTAAGCACCCACAATTTTTAAATTTTGGGTCTGCCACTGACTGCAAGCACTACTACAAACAAAGCATCCATTTCTACTAGAAAGGTTACTCTCCCACCTGCTATTCCTCTACCTTAATTTGCGTTCTCCACAACTTCCTATTACGATCATATCCTCAGTAAGTTGTATCTATTCCATGACATGTCTAAACACCTCCCTACAATACTTCTTCGGCCTGCCTCTACCCCACCTGAAATCATCCATAGTCAATCTCTCGCACCTTCTTATTGGGGCATTCCTGCACCTCCTCATCACATGCTCGTACCATCTCAACTTCACTTCTCGCAACTTTTCCTCTATGAAAGTCACCTCATGACTTTCTCTCGAATAATCTTTTTTTCTAACCTTGCCGCTCCTAGTAAGATCACATATCCAATCCAACATTTTTTTTGCCACCTTCAATTTTTGGATGTGCAAGTTCTTGACTAGATAATACTTTGCTCCACACAATATTATCGGTGGGACTACCACACTGTAGAACTTATCTTTAAATTTAGGAGACACCTTTTTATCACACAAAAACTCCAGAGGCATGTCTCTATTCCATCTATTTGGCACTAATACGGTGTGTAACATTTTTGTCAATCTCTATATTCCCCTGTATCATAGACCCAAGATACTTGAAATTATCTCTCTATTGAATAGACTAGAAATTTAACTTCACTGTTGCGTCATCCTCAAGCGTTAAATCACTGAATTTGCAGTCCAAGTATTCCTTCTTGATCTGCTAAACTTGAATCCTTTAAACTCAAAGCTTGTCTCCAAACTTCTAGGTTATCATTAACTCCTTCTTGAGTCTAGTCAATCAGTACTACATCATACGCGGCACATCCCCATGAATATGTCGCGGCAAAATATTCATCACCAGGACGAATAAAAATGAACTAAGAGTTGATCCCTAATGCAGTCTCGTCAAAACAGGACTAAGAGTACTCATTTATTAACCTTGATTTACTTCGTCCGTCCAACAATGTTTGTCCACTATTGACGCGACACATAAGAAGTAATAAATATTAAGAAAAAATGTATTATCACTTTTAAGTATAATAAAATTAATGTTTTGAAAAATATATGGAGTAGTAAATGATATTTAATAGCAAGGATGAAATAAATAGAAATTAATAAATTATCCATTAATTTTATTAACGTGACAAGTATTATTGTACCCTTTTGTTTGTATTTACTTGTCACCTTTTAAGTTGCAGATCCCTCAAGAAAAAGCATTAACTTGAAGGTAATTTGACTAAATTATCCTTATTTATCACTCATTTTTATTTAACGCTTCTCTTTTTACACTATTAATATATCTGCATATTTATCACTTATTGTAAAAGTGGAAACAAATAACTATTCGTGCATAGTTTTTGTAAAATGACAAGTACTCCTTCCGTTCATCTTACATGTTCATTTTCTTATTAGCACAGAGGTTAAAAATCAGTAAATGATAGCGATAATTTTATCATATTATTTTTTAATATAATAAATTTAATATTTTGAAAAATGCACTATCTTATTTAGTAATAATAAATATTAAGAATAATTTTGCTTTTGCAAAATTAGACAAGTATTGTCTTAGAAATTTCAAAATTCTAAAAACAAAAAAGGAAAAGAAAAAGTAACGCGTCCTCGAAATCAGGGCCCATTTAATGTAGAATATTTACCATACAATATTTCGAGCCCTCTTTTATCGTCGGGTCAAGATATTTCTACTCGTTTTCCCTTTCTTTAAATACACCCTTTCACTAAATCAATAGCAAAAACAAACACTTTAACACATAGGGTTTTTTTTTTATACTTCGAATCGCAAAAATTGTGAAGAGAAAATGGCAGAGCAGCTAACAGAGGAGCAGATCGCTGAATTCAAGGAGGCTTTTAGCCTTTTTGACAAGGACGGCGATGGTAAAAGGATCATTTTCGGAATTTATTTTTTACTTTTTGGTTGTTTTATTCTGATTTTACAGTGCTGTGTTTTTGTTGTTTTTTTGAGACGGAGATGGTGTTCATGTCATTGTGTTTAATTTTGTGGTTTTGGATTAGATCTAAGGTTTTGCTATGTTTGTTTGTTTGGTTGACTTAGTTTTTACGCGATTTTAGTGTTCTTCAAGTGTTAGCTATTACTGTAGAAAAGTTAATTATGCTGTTTAGATTTTTTGATTTTGTTGGTTTGGTGAAAATTGAGGAAAGGAGAAAAAAGGTTATGCGAACTCAAGTGTTTTGAGAAGAAGAGTAGAAGAGGAGAGAATGCTTGTAGGTTTTTAAGCCTATGTGTAGTAGGATCAGTGGTTTTCAGTAGTTGAAAATGTCGAAGTGAGGTATATCTCTGTCTTGCAATTTTGTTCATCTGCTTATAGGAAATATCGAAAATATTTTGGGGGGAATGAGCCACTTGTAGGAGGTGAACCTATGTGACGTAGGATCAGTGTTTGTTAGTAGTTGGAGGACGTCCGAGGACTAGAGGGTATCATCTCTGTCTGGCAGATTTCGTTCATCTGCCCATAGAAGATATCGAAAACATTTTTGGAGTACGAGCCACTATTTTGTTTGTTTGTAGACATGTCATTAATAGAAATAAATTTTATGTTTCCTGAAGTTGTGGTTTTGTGATGACGGAAGTGCCTAAGGTGATGCATATGGAAAATTTTGTATCATGTTTGGCAATATCTATCACACTTCAACTGTTTAATTTGAAGTTTGCGTGATGTCATTTGATTGATTGATTTCATCTGCTCATAGAAAACATCAAAAATATTTTAGGGAGGATGAGCCACTTATTGTGTTATTTGTAGAGTTGTCACTAGTAGAACTACCTTTTAATTTTTTATGAATGTGTGGTTGTGTGATGACAGAAGTGCCTAATTTTGATGCATATGCAAACTTTTTCGCACATTTGGCAGTATGTATCACACTTCAATTCTGTTTAATTTGAAATTCGTGTGATAGCATTCATTGGATTGTTGATTGCATCTTGTATTTATTGATGCCCTTCTTTACTTGGTACAATTTATTGAATTGCGCAGTTATCAGTTTAAAATACTATCCATGTTTTTTATACTTGTTTAGGTTCAAACAATAGGTGATTCTTTTCGTCTGTTACTTGGTACATGTGCTGGTGGGAAATGGCGGGTATCCCATTGAATTAGGATAGGTGTGTGCAAGTTGGCCTCCGACACCACGGTTATCCAAAAAATAATAGTTGACTAGGGTCTGCCTAAATCCTAATTGTTGGCATTTTGAAGATGTTTTGTATAATGTGATCTGTTTTGGATGGATAAGAGTGTTCGTCATTACTTCCCTGTTTTTCCTTCTTATTTATATACAAAAAGAGTTGTCTCTGGGAGGACGCCTTTTTTACATGTCACCCTTGTGTTGTTTTTTCACTTTTAGTTTCTCAATGTAATTGTGTTCTGGTTGCTCCTTAAAGTCCCTGTGGGTATTCTACATTTTATGTTCTTCTTAGGTTTACCATCTAGTGTTACTATTCCATGAGCAGAACCAAAAGTTCTAGTTGTGATCTGAAATTTGCTTCTTTAGGCTGTATTACTACCAAGGAGTTGGGAACAGTGATGAGATCACTTGGTCAGAATCCCACTGAAGCTGAACTACAGGATATGATCAGTGAAGTTGATGCTGATCAGAATGGAACCATTGATTTTCCAGAGTTCTTGAATCTGATGGCACGTAAGATGAAGGTATAGGAGTACTAGCTATTTAAATATTATGTTACTGTCTTTCTTATTTGGCCTTATTAAGATATTTGATATGTGTTGCTTCACTTCAGTTTCCTCAACCATTATTTAGATGCCGCCTCCTTGAAAATTGATTTTTAGTACAATTTTGACTGATTTGACTATTGTGGACGGCGGCAACTTTGCTGTTGTGATCAAAATTCCATTCTGTCTCTTTAAGTTGTGATAGACTCATGCATATACCAATTTTGTCTTCATATTTTAGTCTACTTTTCTGTGATTAGGGACTGTCGTGGTGTGGTCCATCTTCATATGTTTGTACTTGTAGGATATCAACTTGATAACTTGCACATATTTTTCAGTTTAGCATATTTGTTGTATTTCAACTTCGTGGATGACTTCTGCAGTCAAGTGATTTTTGGGTCAAATATTGAGTATGCGATGGTCTTGATAGTTCCTAGATTCTTTCAAGCGGTTCAAGAAAAGCCTTGCTCTGCGTTCTGCATGCACTGATGAGACTAATCTTATAGGAAAAGTTGTTTCTATGTAATAAACATCCAAGTTACAATAATGAGATAATATAATTGTCAAGGGATCAATGATTGGTTCATTCTTCCTTTTGTTCTTTTAGCATTTTGTTTTCTTTTAGCATTTTGTTATTGTGTTTCCCCTTTGGATGAAAAGTAGGCAGATATATGCTCTCTATTTTGCCTGTCAAATATTATTATAATCAGATTTCATACTTGGAAAAAGAATGTACATTATTTGGACTTTATTCTTGTGAAGGACACCGATTCTGAGGAGGAACTTAAAGAAGCTTTCAAGGTTTTCGACAAAGATCAGAATGGCTTTATTTCTGCTGCTGAGGTACTTTTCTGTAGAGAAGTTAATTTCTGCAAGCAATTGAGGAATAACTTTTTTAACATGCTTGTAGCTTTTTCGTCATCAAAGTATGTATCATGGACTGTCAATTCGTGTCTCTTATGTGTAAGCATTTTGCATTTCAGCTTCGTCATGTAATGACTAACCTGGGAGAGAAGCTGACTGATGAAGAGGTGGATGAGATGATCCGAGAGGCAGATATTGATGGTGATGGGCAAGTTAATTACGAGGAGTTTGTCCGCATGATGCTTGCCAAGTGATGGCTTAAGATTCTCTTAGTTACTGTGTTACTGCAACTTCTAGCTGGCAAGTTAATATTCTGTTAAGACAAACAAGTGTATCGCATGTTTTTAAGTAGCATCTAGACTCCTCCTAGTTTATGTTTCAACTTCTGGACTACGGGTGTATACAGCTATAGTCCCCTGCCCATCCAGAGGGTAAAAGAAAAGGAGAAATTAGGTAGTTCATTGGTAATATGCCTTGGTTTTCACTCCGTTTCTAACTGTTTTATATTTCCCGTTTCTGGTTTTTGCTTCTATCACTGGTTACTCGGAAGGTCAAATGCAAGTTGATTATTTCCGAAAGCTGACTGGTAAATGTTGGATGCCCTCGTTTTATATAGTTATCACACTGGCAATGAGGTTACTTTTGGGCATGTGACTATGTTGTATCGTCTCTTATTTACTGTTGCTGCTCTTCAGAATAGAACTGTGTCATTTGTTGCTGTTCCGTGGTTGCTACAAAAGTTGGTATATTAAATTTTGAGTTGTTTTCATCATCTGTTTCACCATCTATCTGGTATAACATTGCTAAGACGAAGCATATTATTGAAAATTTGGCCTACAGGGTACAATGGGCTTAATTTTGACACGTCTAGTTAGCTCCATGCCTCTCCAATTTTGTTTTTACCGATGTAATATGCAAAATAATCAATTTATCAATGATCTGTGGAATATGTAAAATTTTGGTTAGTTGTGAACGGCTCGACGAACTTTTTTCCCAGTGTAATCATTATCTAATTAAGTAATTATAATTCTTCTATTATTTTTATTATCGCTGTAAGAAATACTTGTAGAGCTGTGAATTCCATAACCTATTGATTGAGCCACTAGTAACCTCGGAAGCTTTGGATTTTCCTTAATCGAACAGATTACTAATCTTGGATTTTTCCCCAAGTTATTTATCAACTCAAATGTTCATATAAAGAAATTGAAAAAGATGTTAAAATGATTGAATTGAAAGAAGTATTAAATTTTGATAATGAAAAAGAGAATATGTCAATAGAGACTCAACGAGGGGGACTACTAAACAAGGTTAAATGGGAGAGGACGGGATAAATTAAACGGGACAAATAGGGCAGAAAAGGGAAAAATTTTAATAGAGGAAGACTTACACGTCCCATTTTCCTGGGAAATTTTGATTTTGAAATTGTGTATTGGCCCGCACGCGGTTATATAAGAGAAAGTCAAAGTTTAATGGGATTATTGATCACTACAAGGCTCGCGTATATATCTGATGGGACAGTTGATAACTACAAGGCTAGAGTGTATGACTTTTTCTTTTTTCTTTTTGTTTTTTAACTCGGTGTTTGGTGCCCACGTTGAAGTCTAATTAAATTTGAATTTGTGTCGAAAAGTGCCACATTGACAAGTAAAGCGCTCCCTAACAACGGCGACTTCGTACCTAACAACGACGACTTCGTACCTAGGGGGATTCAAACGTGAGACCTCTGATTAAGGATAAAAGAATACTTACCACTTCACCACAACTCTTGTTGGTAACGAGTAGGGGAGTGCATTTGATTTTCTCTTATTCAATTTCTATTTTTTCGATTTTCGGTTTGAAAAAGTGCAATCCAATTCAAACCAAAATAAATTTAATTTGGTTCGATTTTTTCTCTTTTCAATTTAGTTATTCGGATATGTCAATAATTAATAACATAATCAAAGTTGTATTTACATACTTAAATGTACTTTTTAATATATGTCACGAGTAAAACTTTAAAACACAATCCAAACATAAATATAAATTAAATTATAATGAAGTTTCAAGGCAATTAGCTCTGGCGGAAAGTGATAAACTCAAACTTAGTTTTTGGTTTCTCGATTTTTTATCTTTTCTTCATCCGAAATCAAACTAAAAAATAATCAAAAAATTTCTTAATTTGAAACCAAACCAAAAAAACTAATTCAAATTAAATTCGATTTGGTTTGGTTTTTTAATTTAATCCAAATAATCCACACCCTAGTAACGAGTATGACTTATCCCAACCACTAGTGACGGGTGTAAATGCGAGTCTATTCAAGTCACTCATTGTTTAACAAAATAAAAGCAAAAAATGATATTTCCTTCTCCGATAAATTAATGTCAAATTATTTCTTGTGTTTATATTTTACACGCTCTTTTAAAAAATCAACTATAAGGAATGTACTACTATTTACTCCCTCCGTTTCATATTAGTTGGCCCCTATGGACCTGACACACCCATTAAGAAAATATTAATTAGAGGGTTTATTTTACCAAATTAGCCTTATTAATTAATTATGCTTTGAAAATATAAATTTGAGTAAATACATTTTGTTTAATCATTAATGTTAAGAGTAGTATTGTAAGAACATAATAAAATCTCTTGATAAATTGAAACAAATATTTTTAGAAAGAAAGCCAACTAAAATGAAATGGAGGAAGTATGTCTTAATATATATTTTATCTATCTTGAATATTTATATGTCCTATTGAGATGTTTGTAGTCTACAAAAATAATTACAGCTAAACGTAAAATGAGAAAGAGATCACTAATTTTTTTTTTTAAATTTCTAAAATAAAAAATTATTGAGATAATTATTTTAAAAATTACAATATGTTATAAAATATAAAACAAGAACAAGAATAAATAGAGAAGAGTAGAGAGAATAGAGAGAGTAATTCTTATTTCTCTTGAGGGATTTTTGATTGAGAATACAATGAATAAAACTCCTCTATTTATAGAGGACAATACTTCTAGTTTTTGATTAAAAGAAAGACTCAACACTCTCCCTTAAATATCTAGATAGATAATGTACCTCTTTAAAATCTTATTAGAAAAAACCCAGTGAAAAAAAAATCTAATGAAGAAAAAAGAGTACACATCTATAACAATACGTATTTCGGCTGCATCATTAAAAACCTTACAAGGAAAACCCGCTGGGACAAAACCTTGAAAGAGAAAAAGAGTTCAGCGCATATTAACTCTACCTAATGAGAACATCCTTGAACATTTGTATCCCGATCTTGTGCACCATCTTCTTGAAAGTTGCAATTGGAGAAGATTTGGTGAATAAATTAGCCACATTGTCACTTGAATGAACCTGTTACACGTTAATATCATCATTCTTTTGTAGCTCATGTATGTAGAAAAGCTTTGGCAAAATGTGCTTCGTTCTATCTCTTTTTATGAATCCTCCCTTAAGATGTGCTAAGTATGCTGCATTATCTCTGTATAAAACTGTGGGTACATTGTCACATTTCAAATTATATTTTTTTCGAATGAGATATATCATGGACCTCAATCATACACATTCTCGGCTAGCTTCATGAATAGCTATTTTCTCATCATGGTTCAATGAAGTGGTGAGATACATTGCTTTGTATATCTCCAAGATATGACAGTGTCCCCATATGTGAACACATTGCATATTTGAGATCGAGATTTATACGGGTCAAATAAGTACTCAATATCAGCATGACCAATAAGATCGGGACTACAATATTTAGAATAAAATAAACTCATGTATTTTATTCCATTTTGATGTCTCCTAGTAGGAGCAGAAATATGTCTTGCTTAACAAATTGACTGAAAAGGCTATATCAGGCCTTGTAGTATTTGCAAGATATATTAGTGTTGTACATTAATTGCACTAAGATATAGTACTTCATATTTCTCATTTCAGCAAATAATCTTATTACTTTTAAAAACTCTCCAAGAATTTCAATGATTTTCAAACCATCAGTTTATCTCTCATAAGGATAATAAACAAGTTTCCCAGAAACTTTATATGCTTCAGGTATTTTGAATCCTTTAGAGATTTTCATATGGATTTTTGTCAAGTGACAATATCCAACATGTCAAGTGTGACATCTTCAAGTGTCTGGACTGCAAATCAAATAAGTTTTACGCTTACCAAAATGCATCCTTTCAGGTCACTTAATATATGTTTCTACGTCAACATGCTTAAATTAACGTAGAATTCAGATCCTTGTAATCTTTTACAATATTGCGCCAATATTATATCAAAGATATCGTCGATGATTTTTCATTTTGTAACGGTTCACAATGCGACATAACATTTTGAGATCTCATCACTTAACTATTTTCAGGTACCTGAACCTCTTATAAGGTTTCATGAAGTGTTATGCCATAGGCTCTTCAAGCTCGCATTGCCTTCTTATTATGATTATTCGCTCCTTATTCGTTTCAAGGATTATTTCATTTGAAACCGATTAGTCTACCACGCTTTACGTATGCATAGACTTTGTCCTTTTGGGACACAAAATAGGAGCACTTGCAGCTTAATATGAGATGCTTTCGGTATTTGACTTGAATTATCCTTTGAATGGGGATCTGATGATAATTTCTAACATATTTCATAGCTGCTTATAACCTCCCCCTTATGTTAGGAAAACTAACATACATCTTCCACCTTCTTTGAGGAATATATATATTCACTAATCGTATATTGCACATCAAAACTATTAGATGGAATAATTCAGTCCTGACCTTGAACCAATTAAAAGAGAAGAAATAATCATAATTTAACCAACACATGAAGCTTTTGTTCTCAATGGTTTAACTATTTATTGAAGGCATTCGATGCTAAATCATGATCATCAAGATGAATTGTCTTGATTGTACAATCAGAAAGTTATGTTCTTAACTCAATTTTATTGAGTATCTAGCTTTATGAATGTCAAACTTTTGGTTGACAATAAACTCACATGTGATCATCTTATATTGACGCATCTGTAACACCCCGCATTTCGGGCTAGAACGAAAAATTATCGTTTCAATGCGTAGATGATTCAAAAGCCATAAATCCTATGAAAATTTGGCATGTTAATCAATTATGTAGTGTAGGAACCTATTTGAGCATAAATTGAGATCATAGAGGTCCCCAAACTCAAGGACGAGTTGAAAGCATTCCTATTGTTCGAGTTTGAGTGAGCGTCGAAACTTGAGTTAGATTCAATCGATCATAACTCCTTGTATATGACGAACTGGGTGGCCTACTATATATAAAATGAAATATCTTCGAATTATCTTTCCAACGATACCAATTTTGCTCAAATCTGAGATCGAAGCAAAAAGTTATACACATTTTACTTCAGCATATCTGTCCGTCGACAAGTGACGGCCTGAGCTGATAAGTTATCACATATGTGACGACCTATCAGCCATGTCGTCAGCCCAAGACAGTAACTCACCAAAATCAACCTCTGAGTGATGACCTGGTATGATAAGTTATAACATATGTGACGATCTATCAGCCAAGGTCGTCACCTTTAAATTTCAGCATTTCCTAAACGGTTTTGGAGGGGTATTTTGGTATTTTTTCCTTCACCCCATAACTCCATAAACACTGAATTCAACCTCCATTTCACCAAAAATACATCTTTTCTCTCAAATCCTCTCAAGAACCAAACCCTAGGGCCTCAACCTAAGATTCAAGATCCCTCAAAATTTCACCATTAAATTCCAAAATTGATTCCAGAATTAGAATTCCCAAACTAAGATCTTCAAGAATCATCCATCAAAAGCACAAATAGAGTCCCAAAAGCAAGTGTTCATCCAAAGTTCAAAATCTAAGGTATGTGGGGTTTATCCTAAAAACTACATGGGCTTGTAAACACTAGAATATGATTTAAAAATTATCAAGCATGAATTTAGAAAAGGAGTTTTGAAATACATGATTTTATTATACATTATGAATGTTTAATTGTATTGGTGATTTGATCTTTAGGCCATTTTCCCCTTTAAATTGATTTACATGTATATCTATATGTACGAAGATTTAGATTGAAGATTGTTTGAGAGTACAACTTATGAAATCCCTCTCTTGTGATAACTTTAAGTTTATGATATTAATGTGAAGGATTTGAAATGCATGATTTATAGCTTGAAAATAGTTTACTCAAATACCATAGTATTTTGAGCATGATTTAGAGATTTTAAGAGGGAGCTTCTTAACATAAATATGTTTTGTTAAAGAGAGAAAGATTTGCATAAGATTAAGAATTTTTGACATGACCAACTTGTATCATTGAAATATTGTCAAAGAGAGTTGCATACATGGGTTTACATGAGTATTTAAAGAAAGGGTTCTTCGAACTGATTTATCAATATGGTGGTCCCAAACTTTATTTTTTGAAAACAAAGATTTTAATAAGCTAACCATGGCTCAGAGATGTGACTTGCAAGTCAATGGTATGACGATACCATAAGTATATATGTCATAACAGAGTATGTTTTCAGAGAATGCATGTTTTAAAGAGTTAAAAATGGGCATAAAGAAGGTTAGGTGGTTACCCGAAGAAGGCTTGAGTTCAAGTAACTCTTAGCCTAAAACCGTATTTGCCGATACGGGTAGATTATTATTGTATGCTGGCGACGACCGTGTGGCATAACAGATTCAGAGACTCCGACCCTTGCGGCACACTTGGGTTGGGGGCTTGGCTGCCGAGTTAATGACAGATTCCATATAGCCCGTGGAATTTCAGAGTTGTAAGGTATACCACCTAGCGCAAAAGTAAAACAAAGAGTGTCACAGAGTTCATATGATTTTACAGAGTCTTTCAAAATGCCCATGTGATTTCTTACTATACGATGTGTTTATGAACTATTTTAAATTGCTCTCATATATGTTGAATATAAATTATTATTTTGGATTTACTTTGCGTACCAGTACATCTGTATTGACCCCCTACCTCCCAGGTTCGGAGGCTCAATCTAAGGATCCAGCTAAGCAGTAGAGTATTTCAGAGAGAAGTAATATGTGCAGTAGTGAGCCTTCTTTGTTCCAGAAGGCCTGTTTATTTCAGATTATGTTATTCCATTTGGTTGGTCTACTGGGGGCCTTGTCCCAGTTTTCAGACAGTTGTCACTTAATTATGTAGTAGAGATTTCGCAGACTGTTCCAGATGTTTTTTTAGTTAATTTCGGATTTCATTCCTTATTGTTAAACTGAACCAAGAGTTTTGACCATGTTTCCGTATTAAATTATATTTTCATATTTTTTTTATTATATGAATGTTGTGCATGATTACCAGATAGAGTAGGACGTCTGGGCCTTCATGGTTCGGGATGTCCGTCACAGTCAGGGCCCTGGTTTGGGTCGTGACAGCATCTTAATAGATCACATGATTGGTGAACGGGCCCATATTCACCTTTTATACTTTTCAGATTTTAAGGGATCCAATCTCAATATAAGTTGGTCTAACTAACTTATTATGAGAACAAACAACATTAAAAGTAATGAAGAATTTTCTAATTCTTCAATATATGTTACATACTCAGTATGCACATCTTTGGAATATCGCAATCGTTCATATCAATTTATGAACTTTTATACTAGTAAACTCCAAGTTTACCATGACATGTACCTTTATTCTTTAGTAAATTTAAGATTTACTATTACATGAATAAATTTCAGATTTACTACTTCCGAAGTAGATATCAAAATAACTTTTCTCAATTATTCGGCCTCTTTCGAAGGTGAGTTGTGATACCATCACAATCATGTACACGTTTTTATTGATAAGCTTTACTAAATATCATCACATTCACCCAGGGAATGGATCTATGCTTATAACAATTAAAATTTTCATTCCCATGAATGAAATATAATCGTGTCTTAAGCCTATCAAATTGATAGTTTATAACCTCTTTTATGATATTGCTACTTCAGGAGCAAATCGAGGCATACATATGATCTTGAGAACGTTTCACTAACATATCTTATGATCATAATATGCGTGTGAAAATATCATCACTTTTGATGATCATTACCATATTGTCCCCCACCCACCCACCCCACGTGTGTATTCGTGCTTTCAATCACTTGTCTTCTTTTAGACATATTATGCAATGCTATCACATACACTTCAAGAATGAAGTAAGTTATCATATTTCAGACTTATCATGTATTGCTACCACATTCACTTCATGGAATGGAGCATGTTCAATGGGACATAATTCATACTTCTCATTAAAAACACATTATTTTGACTTAGCCATCATAATATCATCAATATAGTGCATTGAGATTCAAACTCAACGTCTTACCCATATAAAGGCGTCTTAGACATAAATTGATGGGACTTGAACCCAAATATTATCATCCCTTTTGATAATATTGTTCTTGAGGAATGAATTTAAAACATAAATGGTTCCAGACCAATTATTTTTCCTCAAATCCAACAATAATTATATCATTAATAGAAAAATACAAATAACATAAGGAATTACTAACCTTGACCTTTAGATTTATAATCTCACCTTATTTGGCAGAGTCTCGTACTGATAGCGTGTTATAAAATATAAAACAAGAACAAGAATAAATAAAGAAGAGTAGAAAGAATAGAGAGAGTAATTCTTATTTCTCTTGAGGTTTCTTGATTGAGAATACAATGAATAAAACCCCTCTATTTATAGGGGACAATTCTCCTAGTTTCTGACTAAAAGAAAGACACTTCAAATCTCGATAGATATTAGTTAGATCTTATTAAATCTTGATAGATATTCACTATAATGTAAATACATTTATAACACAATAATGTTTATTTGAGACTGGAGGAATACTACAAGAATACTAATACTCTATTTAATTTGTAAAGATAACCAAAGAGGAGAAAAAGTTGAACGCAAGTTTTAATATATGGATGGACCCCAAGAGAGTTTCTCCATACAAAGATTTTTGAATTAAAGCCGAAGGGATAAGAAGCATCAGAAATTCTCCTACCATAATAATGGAGATCTAAAACACCGCACATACATGTTTGATTGTTTCATTTGGACCCAAGGAACAGTTTCATTTTATTTATTTTGAAATGTATAGTACTGGTTTTTATGAAAAGTATTTTTCAAAAAAGCATTTTGTGTTTGACTTATCAATTTGAAATATACTTTTACCAATATTGAAATAACATTTCCGTTGGCTAAGATTTTTAAAGTGTTTTTGGAGAAAAACTTTAGATTTTAAAAGTATTTTTGGAGAAAAACTTTTTCATTTCCGCTTCTACTACTCAAATTTCAAAAACATCTTTTTGGGGGGTTAAAAGCTTGACCAAGCACTTTAACTATCTAAATAAATACTTATTTTAAAAAATAAGCGCTTTTAACTTCTAAAAAGCTCACCTTACATTCCTCACAATAGACATTCATTGATTGTTATAATTATATCAGAAGTAAAGGGAAAAAGAACAAGCTAAAAAGAAAATGTCTCAAGTCCTCCAATTAATACAAGATGGGATAATATTAGTGGATTTAATTAACCAAAAGTGAAAAAAATAACTTAAACCTAGTACTCCTTGACAAGTAAAAATGAAATTAGACCTTCTATTGAGTAAGAGAAGATGCATTATTAGCAGTAATATTACTGGATACAGATGAAGAATTATTCTTATGATTATGCATCCATACTTTAAACACCTTTCTACTTACCCCTACCTCTTTGCAAAACCTTTCTGTCTCATTTTCTTCATCTTTCCTTTGTAGTGTCCAACCCAATTTCTCAGCAAATGCAAGCATTTTCTCCTTCTGATCTGTTGTAAACTTTGTCCTAAACCTCTTCTTTCCGCTCCTCTCTGATACCGCTGGCGACTCTTGAGTCGCCAGACAGTAGTCAGCCGCGATGATGACTTCTCTATCATCGCGGCTGTTGTTGCTGTAACTAGCACCACCGCAAGTGATCTTGCGGTGGAAGTTACGGTGACACCCGCAGGCAGCGCAGTTTAAGCTGAAGCTGCCTCCGGGGGAAGTGTTGTGGTCATCGAGGGTGAATTCTCCACAGCCATCAGTGGCATAACTGCCAAGACTGGCTGCATGGTTCCTTAAGCATTCTCTGTAAATGTCATTTGATTTGTCTCCTTGCATTATTTTCTTTCTCTTTCTCTTTCTTCACTGTCTTGCCTCTCTACTATAGTCTTACAACATATGATAAGCACATATATGTATACTACTCCCTCTGTTTCACAATAAGTGAATTGTTGAAACAATTTTAGTGTTTAAAAATAAGTGAATGGTTCACAATTCAAGGTAAATGTTAGAATTTTTTTCCAAATTTATCCTCCATTAAATATGCATTGGGAGTGATGTATCATGTGTCTTTGCTTTTTGAAGAGGATAAAAATGGAAAAACATAAAAAAATTTATGTCTTTATTTCTTTTTTCTTAAGATGTGTGCCAAAATTCAACAATTAATTTATTGTGGAACGAAGGAAGTATTAATTATTTATGTACATCATGGGCGCCGTCACAAATTTTAATTTTATGAATTCTCAATTTCATAACAATAATTTCAAGCGCCAATAATTGACCCATAAGTTGATCTCTGGTTTCTCCTTTATATGTTATACATACCTCGATTTTAAAGAGGTTTAAATTATGTGTATTGTCAAAGTATAAAGAATTTTTACTAATAAATTAAACTGAAAAATTACTTTTTAGTATTTGTCCCAAATAGAGTGTATTTCTCTTATTGAAATTATATATTACCAAATGGGGAAATTATTTATTGTCATTTATGAAGAAGAAATTTTTTTTAGTTAAAGTATATCTACTCTTACTATAGATATGTTATTTATTTTTATAAAAGTATCTCAACTCTTACTAGATATGTGTATCACTTACTTCGACTAACATAATAGATATGTAAATTTATATTTTCAGTTTTTAAATGCTCTATACTATCACCAAAACATATTTCCCATGTCATATCTTATATTCTGCTACATATATTATATGTCTAAATTCAAAAGCTTTCATAACCAAACTACCTCAATTATGTAACTTTCTCTTGTACTTTAAAGTTTTCTCCATTAATTCTTCCATCATATAGTATATAGTATAATATATTGTCACTTTAAAAGAAGAACACGACGATAACAGTAAGTCTGTATGAAAAAATATAGTTGAGTGCATGTTCAAATTTTTTTCTGTAAACTTCAGTACTTATAATACCCCATACCTATGGTAAAATTGCATATTGGTTAGATTTTCAATGTATTTTATTTTCATAGAAGGGCTGCATATGTTTTATATTGCCTGAGATTCGTGATTGCTTGTTGGTAGGGTGAAAAAATGATTAAAATTTAAGGTTATTCGTCTGACCCAATCTATTTTAAATACATTGGAGATTTGGTTAATTTAATAGTGGGTTGAATATGAAATTATCAACCAATATTATCCATTATATTACAGAATATGGATAAGAAAAATTCACTCTTTTGAAATGATTGTAATATGGGTGGAGTTATTTCATTTGCACCAATGTTTCCCCTTTTCAACTAAAATTTAGTATACTAATTTTATTATATTTTAAATAAATTTATTTATAGTTAAATCTGATAAAATTAAATAAGTATTACTATATGAGATTTTAATTTATTTGAAAACATGCTTCTTCACAGGTACTAAAACTAATCATTCCCCTTAAGAATATCAATAGAAAGTACCTCATATTAAATAAAAATAAAAGTTAAGAACCATAATTGATCTGAAGAAACTAAAGGAGAAAAAAAAAAATCAGAGTAAAGAAGCTCACATTTTAATCAATATTAATATTAATAATGAGTGGATCAAATATTTTAGAATATTTTATCCGTTTCGATCAAAAACCCAACGCGTCCTTTAGCCAACCCTACTTGTTCGCAACAAGTATTTAGTTAATTACCTAATAAAATGTTGAAATTTTTTAAAGAAAAAGAATATAAAATTCTAGTTTTTTGGGGTTATTCTCAACCATGGGCGTTCTCTGTTTTTTGTTAGACGTTTGATTTCATCTTACAAAAACAATAAATAATAGTCACTCCATTAGATGTGACATTTCTTTATTTCATCTTTGCATGAATTTTCTTTTCCACTCTTAAGTAATTTCAAGACTCTTTATATTATGATGGTGGTTTAAATTCTTAAACCACACTTTGTGTGAGACAACAATGAAATATAAATAACACGTTGCCACTTTTCCAAGTTCTTCTCCCAAAATCTTTTAAAAAGCTAAAGTTAAGAACAAACATATGTGTTATATTATATTCATATATACCATTTTAGTACAAATAAAATAAACAAACATCCATCAATAAAAATATATCTATTAAATAAAATCTCGTCTTTATTTAAAACATGCATCCACATTAGTATAACTTGTTCATTTAGTCCAACAAGAAAAATAGAAAAAAATCCTAAAATCGTCGATGAAGCTTCCACTCTTTTTGATCCTTTGGTGATTCGAACTCACAATTGCATAGCTGAAAATGAGGAACACTAATTATCATCCGAGTAGCTAGCTCCCTCTCATGAGAGTTCACAAATTTATAATGTAGCTATTGCCTAGGGAAGACTAAATATGAGTAGTAGGCCTCATTTTGGAAGAGACCAGAGTAGTTATGTGATCTGTAAAACAATTTATGTTTAATGTACATAGAGTTCTTGTGCAGTAGATAAGAGGGACAAGTCGACAATTGACAGCCAATAAAGCATTTTACTTGTACAGGAACCAACGTGACTATACGTAAACAAAATCTTCAACAATATCATTTTTCTAATAATTATAAGTAAAGAATATTCTTCTCGTTTTGATTTATTTGTTTAGTTTTGACCTGACAATTAAATATAAGAAAGTAAAAAGTAATTTTTGAGTCTAATGTCTTAATTAAAGATATGTAAAATATACTAAAATATTATTTAATTTTGTGACATATTATCATAGACAGTCTGAAATAGACTTAAAAAAAAAAAAAGAGTTAAACAAGTTCAAACGATGTAACTTCTTGTTAGCTTATTTATGGTCTGACCTGATCTTAGAAACATTAACCACAAAAATAGTCCCGTTAAAATTTATGAATCAACAATTAGTCTTCATACTAATTATTAAACTGATTAATTATATAGAAATTTAAGTTTTCAAACATTTCATTATGATTAGCCACTTAATTTCTTACTTAAAGGTGGCTCCTTTCATTTCTTTAATTTGCAATTTTTTGTCTAATTCCTAATAACCATCACAATCGATAGATTATAATTATTTTTAGACACCACAACAAATAATCTGAGACGAAGGAAGTATATATTATGATTGGGGCCCTTTTACCCTAGCATAGGGCACATCACATGAGCTGGTCAATACAAAGGATATAGTTGCAAAATGGATGCATCTTGAGTGATTGTAATTAATATAGTATATAATGCTACAAGAACAATGGAGCCAGAGGGGTAAGAGAGTCAAAATTTGTCCTAGTTCATGAACATAAATATTCTGTCCAATGAACATGTCTATATAGCTGACTTTACCCATATGGTGCAAATTAAACAATCTTTTTTTAAAAAAAAAAAAATTCAACTTATACAAAATGTAATTGTCCTAAAATTCTTGTTTAACTAAGGTATAAATATGGAATTAGTTCCATTACTGACCTTGTGGAGTGCAAATATTTAAGAGTACTACAACATTAATTTTGTGTAGTTGTGGAAGATGGGGACCCGTAAACAGTATGGGATAACCTCAATAATGCACTTTGGGAATATGCAGTGAAATAATCATAGAGGACCAACAAGTCCTTTTTGTACTTTTGTCTACTTTTATGAGAATTTATTCATATTCAGAATAGAGAACATGTATGGGGTGTGGCCTTAGTCCTTAAAATAATTGTTGCTTTAAAAGAAAGTGGTCACAAAATAATTACCGTTCCAAAAATTCAAGATAAAAATAGTAATTGTTTTCAACTATGAGCGATAGTTATGTGTATATTGTGCCCTTATTGTTAATTACGATTTCATTTTTTCAATATGTACTCTTATTGTTAAGCACGATTTCATTTTTTCAATAAATATATGATTGATTAATTAGATATTGATATTGTAAAATTATTGTTTTATTTACAGTTTCTTATCGAGCCAAGATATAAAGTTTGTGGTTCTTACACCTTTCAAATAAATGCCTACATGGTGACGAGTGATGACCAACCATTTCAAACCCTTGACCAAGAGGCCAGAGTTTTAATGGTTGGTTTTTGTTATAATCATAGGATCAGTAGAAGAACTCTGTAAATGCAGTGATTAACATTCACTGTTTCATTGAGGGACACAAGAGATAAGAGATAAGAGAAGAAAGAAGAGGAGAGGAATAAGAATGATCAATAATATTATTGAATCTTGTGAACAAAATGATTACATACATGTTATATACTACTCATTTTTCACTTAGTGGGTTAAAACTAACTAATTTAACAACTTGACTTCTTAACTAACTTCTTGAAGGCATTAACCAACAACTTGAATCAATAGTCAAAGACTATTATTGCCTTTCTTCCTTTCACTAACTAACTAACTTCTTATTCTCAACACACACCCTCAAGCTAGATAGTCCAAAGACGTTAAACATCCCAAGCTTGGAATTCAAGTAATGATGCTAAACTTTGTTGAGACCTCTAGTGAGGATGTCTGATGGTTGATTTCTCGAGTGGAGATGTAATTTGTCGTGATCAATCTTTTGACTTATATTTTCTCTTATAAGGTGGCAATTCATTTTACTATGCTTGGTCCTTTCATGATAAATAGGATTTACTGCAATTTGTATTGCAACTTTGCTATCAGTGTATATGTTTGTAGGTTTCTTTGTTTCAATCGTCAGCTCTTTCAATAGACCAGTGAACTAAACTAGTTCAACAACTGCAGAAGTCATACTTGTGTATTCAACTTCTGCAGAGCTTCTTGATATTATTGATTGCTTCTTAGATATCCATGTGATCAAAGAATCTCCTATATTTGACTAGGTATCCAATCACTGACTTCCTTGTATGAGGACAAGTCACTCAGTCTGAGTCACAAAAGGCTGAGACTGTAGAGTTAGGCTTGCTAGATAATAAAACACTTTGTTTAGGATTAATTTTCACATACTTTACTATCCTTAGTGTTCCATATGAGATTTTTTTTATTATTGCAAAAACAGACTAAGATTCTGAACTCCAAATGATATATCAAGTTTGGTCATGGTGAGGTGTAAGAGTTTTTCAATTAACTTCTAATACTTGCTCCGATTTGTTAGAGGATCCTTTTGATCACTTCTTATCTTGGTCTTTGATGTGTGATCATCAAACTGTTTAGTTGTGAGCTTAACATTAGCGTATAAAGGAGTCACTGCAGGTTTAGCTCCACTTATTTCAGTTTCTAAGATTAACTTCAAGGTATACTTTCTCTGATGCATTAATATGCCTATTTTTGATATGGCAAACTCAATTCCTAAGGAAACTCTTAGTTCTCCCAAGTTTTTCATCTTGAAAGCCTGTTGCAACTCCCTTTGGACTTCTTTAATTTTTCAGACTATCCCCTATCAACATGTCATCTACATAAATGAGTACCATAGCAGTCCCTTGAGATGTTTTTCTACAGAATAGTGAGTGATCATATCCACTTTTCTTAAAATCAAACTTGATCAGTGCTTCACATAACTTGGCATTCCCTTACCTAGATGTCTTTTTAAGACCACAAAGTGATTTAAGGAGCCTGCATA